>NC_000085.6:58989846-59042346 GCF_000001635.26 Mus musculus | reverse complement strand
AAGGTGACCAGTGACTTCCAAATGCACAGATACAGGCATACATGCATGCACGTGTGTGTCCGTTCCGTGTTCACACATACACAGAGAGAGAGAGAGAGACAGAGACAGAGACAGACAGAGATAGAGACAGACAGAAACAGAGACTTTTAAACTATTATGTGTGTAATAGTTGAGAAGGTTTGTAGTTTGCATGTGTGCATTTTTTTTCTGCATACATACATTATCTGAGATTTAATCAAAGGCAACTTCTGAGGAGCTTTTTAGTCATAGCCAAAGGTCTAGCTGTAGGAAGAATTGAAACATTCTTCTTGGTCATGGGGCAGTGTGTGGGCTTCTGGAATAGTTGACTAATTCTTGAATGCTGAGCCTCTCTTTCCTCTTCATTCCTAGTTTCACATATGGTTATAGAGGAGGTGAATTTCATGCAGAACCATCTTGAAATAGAGAAGACATGTCGAGAGAGCGCTGAAGCCTTGGCGACAAAGGTGAGCCTGTGCTAGCTGGGGAGCCTGTGCTAGCTGGGGGGTGAGCCTGGGCTCTGTGTGTATGTGCCAGCCATGGGGGCTGAGCCTGGGCTCACTCTGTGTGCCAGCCAGGGCTTGTGCCTGGGCTTCTGTGCAACTTGGTCTTCCAAGGAGCGGCTGCTTTCCTGCTCTGTTCCTAATTCTTTGCTCCCTTGCCTGCTCTAATGGGGAGGTGTAAGGTTCCAAGTCCTGGAATATGATTCTGTAAGCATCTGCTTGTGTATAAAGCCAATTTCTAATTATAAAAGTACTCTCTCTTCTCTCTTTCTTCTCTCTCTCTCTTCTCTCTCTCTATTTCTTTCTCTGTATGTCTCTCTGTCTCTGTCTCTCACTGTCTATCTGTCTCTGTCTCTGTCTCTGTCTCTCTCTGTCTCTCTCTGTCTCTCTCTCTCTCTCTCTCTCTCTCTCTCTCTGTGTGTGTGTGTGTGTGTGTGTGTGTGTGTGCCCATCATTTGTACCCATTTGACCTGGAGCAGTAGTCCCCAGGGTAGATGAGACACTAGAGTCTCCCACAAGAACACAGACATTTTCTGCTGGAGTCTGATGAAAGAGTCAGCCCGAGCCCTTCATTTCAGGTGGTTATTTATGAAAGCAGAGGAGGGCATGTGGAAGGTGACCTCCAGCGCGCCACTGATTGCCTCTAGCTGATGATTTTACCAAGTGTGTAATTTTCTATATTCTGCCTCATCAGAATTACATTATTATTAAAGAATGTTTTTATCTCTGTCTTATGTATTTTGGGTAAAAAGCGTCCATCAGAAAAATGGATTACAGCAATTTCCAGCCAAATTTCATTAGTAATGCTGGTTGTGTTCGCCCCTACTCTTCATATCTCCCAACTCCAAAGTATTTCTTTGGATGTGACTGAAGTTCTACTATCAACAAATAGACAAATAAATAAGTATATTTAATCCATATACATTAGCAGTGTGCTTGCTAATAGGATGTGCTTAATTGTGTGCATAATGACACTGCACTAAAACTCATAAGATACTGAGTCAGAACCTAACTAGGAATATGAATTTCCAAGTGAACTTCTTTCCCGTTTCTTGTTTGATGCACGCATAGCATTAGGGGATACTGCTTTGATAACATGGGCATGCTCACACTGCTTGCCCTGCCTATGCATTCCTGGAGTTTTTCAGTCCTATATACTAGATGCTCCTTTCCTTCTTCTAGGACGAGCAGAGAAACAATGTATTTTTTCCAGGTTGGTTTCACTGAATGTATCACCCAAGACTGTGTCAACATTATATCCATTCAGATGAAGACACCCCTGCCTCTTGGGATTAGTAGTTTTGGGAAAGCAAGGGCTTAGGGTCAGCACTTGCATATTTGCACATTTTATTTGTAATTGTGTCATTTGGGGCATGTGTGGCTCTGAGCAGGTTAGTTCTGCTCTCTGGTCACCTTAGGTGACAAGGTAGACAGTGGTTAGAGTAGAGAATGGTGTATGGGGTGACTCTTCCATGATACTTTGTAACTGTTGGTCCAAACATTGCCTTCTTTAAAAGTTATTTTGTCTCTTTGTGTGCTTATGAATATGTGTGTATATATATATGTATATGTGTATGTGTGTATACATGTGTGTGGAGGTATATGTACATGTATATGTAGCCCAGAGGTCATCTCAACTTTGAGCATCTTCCTCTATCACTTTCTACCTAATATTTAGGAACAGGGTCTCCAGCTGAACCTGATAAGCTGGCTGGCTCACAAGTCCCAGGGACCCACTTGTCTCTACATCCCCGGGACTGTGGTCACAGTCAAGTTCTACTATCCCAGGTGTTTTACATAGGTCAGGTCTTTATGCTTTTATTGCAGACACTTTACCCACCAACCCATCTCTCCCATAGCCACAGTGTGGTGTAAGCACTAGTATGTTGCAAACCTTTGGGTGATGGATGGATTTATTTCTGTTCATTCATCACTGTACTAAACCCTTAACCCATCCCTACAATGAACCCATCCCTACAATGAACCCATCCCTACAATGGCATCCTTAGTACACACCCATTTGTCTCCTGATCTGCAAGAAGTCTTTTGTAAAGTAGCCATATAGTTTGGTTTTGACGATGTATTATAAACTCTTGGGACTTGAGAAAAGCAGACTAAAAAAAAAAGTGGGATTGAGGGAGCTAGAGAGATGGTTCAGTGTTTAACACTGTATGCTGCTCTTGCAGAGGACCTGAGTTCAGTTCCCAGCATCCACATTCGGAAGCTCTTATAGAACCTCAGTCACAGAGCATCAGATACCTTCTTATGGCCTTTGTGAGGACATTTGCTCCTAGGTACATCCCCTACACAGATACATACAAACAAAATTTTAAGAATAAAATTCAAACGGTATGTCTTATGCTATAATTTGACCTCATCATTTTCTTACAAGTACAGCAACTCTGCTTTGTTAAAATGTGCAGGTTAAATTGGTATGTAAGTGACCATGTACTTGAAGCCATAGGATCCAAAGCTATCTAGTTTACTCCTTTCTTCCGTGTGCCCTGCCCGTGTAGCCACTATGTAAATTTGTATATGGTAATGAGTTCAGCTAGTGTAGGGTGAAAGCAGGTTTGCTCTTGCCTTATGATTGAGAGACATTTCAGATGAGAAGCGCAGGATCACCTCTTAACAAGGCAGCAGTAATGAAGCCCCTTCTCTAACATTCAGGAACTTGAGCTCTACAAATATGCACTGAGATTTCATTTGTATAAATCCTGTATTTTTCTTTCAACAGATGAGAATGGTCTGGGGCTCTGGGCTCTTTTCTCTGTTGCTTCTGCCTCTCTCTGCATGGCGTTTGCTTTGGGTTCTTACTGCAGGATCCCTTCTACTCTCAGTCCTGTAGCAGAAGGTGGTTGACACTGGCATCGCCTCGCAAGGCTGTGCATGCAGAAACTCTTTCTTCTGATTGGCTAAATGTGGTCATATTCACTAACTCTGGCTGATTAGCTGTGGCCAGTGACATCTTTGCCCTGTGTGTGTGTGTGTAGGCAGGAGAGAGTATGCGAGTGTGTGTGCACTCATGCACACATGCTATGAATGTAGGTGCATTCATGCCATACAGCCTTATGTGGGTGTCAGAGCGTGGCTTTTTGGTTCTCTTCTTTTTTTCCATGGTGAGTTCTGGGAACTCATGTCCTCAGGTTTAAACTATTTCACCAGCCTTGAAATTCCTTGTATTTCTTAAAGTTTAAAACCAGCAGTTCCACTGGCTGCTGCTGTAATTCAAGATGAGGCATCACTTATAGTAATAAACTTATTATAAGCATGTGAATAGTTTATTCATTGAATGAGTCTGCCTGTTACATCCTACTGTGAATGTTACTGAGTATGCAAGACAAAAATACACTTAATTCATTTATTGTTTTAAAATCCAAGATGCTCATTTGACTGGTTGATAAAATAACCATTTTTTTCCTATGTTCCTTTTAGCTAAATAAAGAAAATAAAACACTGAAAAGAATCAGCATGCTATACATGGCCAAACTGGGGCCAGACGTAATTACAGAGGAGATAAACATTGATGATGATGACCCAGCCACCGACACAGATGCTGCGGCTGAGACCTGTGTGTCTGTTCAGTGTCAGAAGCAAATCAAAGGTGGGACTCCAGTGTTGCGACTGAGTATGGCTCCTGCCAGCCTAGGGTGTCTCTGATGGCACATGGGAATTCCATGAGGAGTTTTGAAAATACATGGGACCAGGGAGATGGTTCAGTGAGTAGCAGCACTTGCTGAGCAATAATGAGGTATTGCATTCGAATCCCCAGCACTCACATCAACGCCTGCACGGATATACATGCCTGTAATACCAGAACAGGGGTAGGGGAGTGGGGACACGACCACAGGAAGGACTCGGCTTGTAGCCACTCCAGACAGAACACCAGCAAGCTCTAGGTTTAACACAAGACCCTGTCTTGAAGGGGAAGGTACAGAAGGACAGAGCAGGACAACTGACTTCTTCCTTGGGCCCTTACACACATGTATGCATGCATGTGTGCCTATACACACATGTGCACACATACCCCGTGCACACACACTGAAAGAATTTTGAGAATACTGATGACTGGGTCCCGGCAGCAATGTTTCTGACTTCGTTGCCATGGCAATCAGGGGAAACAGTCTGAGTGAAAATCACAACAGCATCTCCTTCTTGCTCTTGTGGGTTGCTTTCTTGTTTGGAATGAGGCCACTTCAGAAGTGTGGCCTGGCTAGAAATGGGAAGTTACCATAACTTTAAGAGTTTGTACCATGATTTCTTTCTTTCTTTTTTTTTTTTTTAGATTTGTTTTATTTTAAATGTACGAGTGTCCTGCCTGCATGTGTGTGTGTGTGTGTGTGTGTGTGTGTGTACCACATGTGTACAGGGTTAAGACACTTCTGCTGAATGAAGGATAAGTATAGTTAAAACCATCTCCTACTTGACTGGTGGTAGAGCCAGGTATAAAGAGAACTTATCATATGTAAAGCCCAAGATTTAATCCCCAGCACAAAAATGGTGTATGTGTTCAGCCAATACCCTGTATTTATTTAGGTCTCTGTTATAGGCTCAATAACACGTGCAACTTGGTTCATGTTCAAAAGTCATGCTTATTGTTTTGCCTGGGAGATGAGATTTTAGATGGAAGGCGCTCCCTGACCTTACTCCTAGACCCCTTATGTTAAGACAAAATAGAGGGCACTGGTTTGGGAGTGATGGGGGCCTCAAGGTCTCCCTCTGTTCATTGTTCTCTCTTCTGTGAGCACTTGAACAATATGGTCTCGTGTTCTTCTTCCTGGAATTAGTCATCTGGTGGAGAAAGTAACTTAGAGCCAAATCTCAGAACTTCAAGCTGAGTTTATGAAAAAAAAAAAACTCATTCATAATGATGTCATGGGATTTTTCTTGCTCTTGGAGAAGGGTAAGAATTGAAAAGCATTTAAAAACAAAACCAGGCAAAGCAGTAGGCTGAGCGGAAGTTTAAGAAGCCTGTGTTAGTCAGTGGGCACTTTAAACACCACAGTCACATGGTCCCCTTTCAGCCTGGTAACACATTTTCCTTAAGTCATAATAATAAGTAATGAAAATAAATGAATAAACAGAACACCCACAACTCTGGAGAGGAAATGGCTTCTTTACATTTTCAAGTCAAGATTTCTATTTTCTTAAACTCTGAATCTCCAGGTTATAAGCTATCCAGACATCAGTTTATGATGTGTTGTGCAGAGAGCTTGTGCCCATCATGAAAGAGAAATTGGTGCAGTGCCTTAACTTGTCTCTGCCTACAAATTCTTTTACTTCTAAAATGCCAGACAGTTTCTTTACAATGTGGTGTTTGGAAAGAGTGCAAAGAAAATTCAGTTTGGTCCCTTTAATACAGTGGCATTATTGAACCTGTGCAGTGTCATTTTCTGTGTGGCTGGGGTGGGTCTTTGTGTGACATTCTCATTGTCCTTGGTTTTGCTTTGCTCCTTTCCTTAATTGTCAGATAACACTGAATACAAACTGTATTTTTAGTTTTTGACTTTGATCAGATCCATGTTTTCTTTTAAGAATAAACTTAATTTCAGGTGCTACCATCATGGAAATCAGTTCAGGGTACAGTGCAGTTTTTGTTTTCCAAAATAAAATAAGAGAATTACCAGGTAGGGGGTTGGAGAGATGGTTCAGTGGTTAAGAACACTGACTGCTCTTCCAGAGGTCCTGAGTTCAATTCCCAGCAACCACATGGTGGCTCACAACCATCTTCAATGGGATCCCATGCCCTCTTCTGGTGTGTCTGAAGACAGCAACAGTGTACTCACACACATTAAATAAATAAATCTTTAAATGCATGGATGCATACATACATATATACATACATACATACATACATACAAACATACAAGAACTACCAAGTGACACAGTTACACACATACCAACAGGCCCTGATTCCATCATAAAGACTTGTATATCCATGCCTACTGCTGCTGTATTCACAACAGCAAAAAAATGAAATTAGCTGCCCATCAAAAATGAACAGATAATAACAATGTGATACATACAGAGCGGAATTTTATTTCTCTGTAAAGGAAATTTTACTTACTAGCTGAAGAGATGGCTCATGGGTAACGTGCTTGCTGTACAAGTGTGAGGATCTGAGTTTGGATCTCTAAACCCATGCCAAGATGGGCAGGATAGCATATGTCTGTAACCCCAGACTCCTAGGACATTAGAGTCAGAGACAGGTGAGTTTCCAGAAGCTCATGGGCCATCTAGCCTGGCATACTCAGGGGGGCAGCAGTAAGCCTTAGCTCAAACAGGTCAGAAGATGAGAACCTACACCCAGCTGTACTGCTTTCTACATGTATGCCAACACACATGTATACCAACACACATGTATGCCAACACACATATACTTGCAATCACATACATGAACATGTATGCACAGCAATAGAAAGGAAAATGAAATTATTGGAATTTGTAGGAAATGTTACCTTAAGTGAGGTAAGGTTCGGAAAGGCAAATACCATGTGTTCTGTAGTATCTTGTTTTTATCTTGAGGGGAGGGGAAGGAAGGGGAGGGTCTATCAAAACAAAGGAATGGAAACATTGTAAGAAAACCTATTATTAAAAAAAAAAGAAGAAGAAAACCTATTATTTTGTTTCATAATTAAAAAGTAAAATAATGTCTATTTTAATTTCCTTCTTTTAAAATTATAGAACTTCGAGATCAAATTGTGTCTGTTCAGGAAGAAAAGAAGGTGTTAGCCATCGAGCTGGAAAACCTCAAGAGCAAACTCGGGGAGGTGATGGAGGAGGTAGGTGTCTTAGGCCTGAAGGGCCAAACCTTTGGCTTTTAAACTTACAGCTCACTTGGTTTGGCTAAGTTACAAAGATGCTAGTAACAGCTAACTTTTGATACCAGCGTCTGTTAGTATTTTTTAAAACTATTTTACTGGGTTCTTATACATCTACCTCCCTTCTAAACCTTATTCCACCCCAATCCCTTCCTACTCCCAACACTAGGTAGGGGAGAGAAAAGTTAGAGGGGAAAGGAGTATAGACCTCTTTGGACTACTTCCTGCTGATTAGGGGCATTAGGTTCGTTGGGTCCAGTCTAACCTTTGTCATGATGATATGTTTAATTTCTTTTCTCTTTGCTTGTACTTAACCACAACAACAGCCACCAGGAGCAACAGGTGGGAGCAGCAGCTGCCTCCTCCTTCTTAGGAGTTCTCCCATTTATACCTTCTCCAGAGTCTCCAGAATTAAACAATCTGCAGCTGCCAAAAACTCACACCCCTGCTAGAGCATGAGGCAAATCATAGTCACCTGCTGTGAAGCAGCCTCTTATCCCACACCTGGTATTCAAACAAAAATGCATTCTCGTAACATAGGTGGATTTTTAAAGAAAACAGCTTTCTCAATGCAAGCATCATGTGTTAGCTCTCATTTTACCCCTCCTTCCCATTTTGGTCATTTGGAAAATGTACAGAGAGCAGGGCGTGAACATGCATTGCTTCCTAGGTTAGCCAGTCAGACATCAGGCAGCACTGGTGTGTGCCGTCCATGCTGTCATCCACTTAGTCTGATGTGACCCCTGTCTCAGGTCAGACACTCTATTGCCCTGGTGAAGAAAAATGAGAGTAGCTAGCCTTCCATGGACTGGCAGCTCACCGGGGATGGGCCATCACTGTGTGTCCCTCCTACAGAACAGAAAGGATAAGTGGAGGAAGATTCGAGGGGTGATATGGGAGAATCTTCTCTTGAATTGCCTGTAAGCTCAGGGCAACTCTGTTACCTTTTTATTTGTAACAAAGTTTCAAGGATCTACCTTTACAACTCTGTTTTAACTTGTGTCCTTGGGTCTCAGATACTGTGGCGCAGAGCTTCTCAACCAGTGTCTGCCTGCATTGCAGTAACCCCAGCTAGCTTAAAAGGCCCATCAGTGAGCAGCCTCACTGCTCAGCTCCCTCCTGCTCGGCTCCATCCTTTGTCAGTTCCTGAAGGCTGTCCCATACAAAGGTTGGGCAGCCACGCTCTCCAGCCTCCAGCCCCAACTGCTGTTGCTTTGTTTCACCCAAACATAGTAATAATGGGGAGAAGGAGGCAACCTTGGAGGGACTTCCCTCTTGGACTTAGTGAGAAAAAAAGAGAGAGATCAGTTTCAAGAGAAACCAGTTCATGGACTCTCTGGAGGTGAATACAGGACTGTGTTCAGAACTACCAGTAGTTTTCTTCTATTCACCCAGCCTTAGGGGTATTACTGGAAGATAATTCAGGGGTTGTTTTTATTGTCACTGTTTTAAACATCTGAAAAGTGATCAAGCAGAAAAAAAGTGAGCTTACAGACATCTGCTCAGTCTACCTCAGAGCCGGCCAGCACAGCCATGGTAAAACTGCCTATGGTACCACCCTGCAGCTGCCTCCTCACACCGTGGCCGGCTCCCTAAGCAGCTGTTGTTCTGAATGTGGTGTTTATCATTCCTGTGTGTGATTTTACATGCTTAGACCAGTACAGGCTCTTTTGAGTGTTTTTAGGTTTTGTAAATGTAACTGTCTCTTAAAATTAAGGACGGTGTATTGTAAACAACTCTCTTAAAATTAAGCAAAGTGCATTTGAGATTTACCCACCTTTATGTGGATAGCTTTGCATTTTTAAAAAAATGCTGTGTAGGAGGATTCTTTTCTACTGGTTGGTGTAAAAAAAAAAGTTATTTCAGAAATATTGCAGTAAATCTCCAACCCAAATAAGCCCAGGCAATGAAAACACAACTCAATATGAATACAATCTGTGTGCCTACATTGGGCAGATCTACTGCTATACTACCATCTTTCCCAATCTATGAGACCCCTTAGAACTTGCCGTTTCTCCAGGCCACGTGCTCTGCTCTCCTTCCACCTCCTCCTCTGTCATCCTCTCTCCCTTTCTCTCCCAAAATGGTCACCTCCACCTTCTCCTCTTTCTCCGCCCAATCACCCGCTCTAATCTTTATTTATAAATGAAGGTGGGAAGAAGGTTTACAGGAAATCACCTGAGTGCCGATTCATTCCTTGTTCACAACCCCTCACAGGAGAACAGAATTAATATCCAATACAATTAGCCCCAGGACTATCGGCAACACAGAAATTTAAGTTTGGGAGAGACTATCACAGGTATACTTTATTAAGCCGAAAGTCATCAAAATTTAAAGTTATCTTTAAAAGAAATCAATATATGCATCTTTTTAACATAAAATCAAAGTTCAAACTGGAGTCTAACGTTGAGTAACTGGCTGCCCTGTTGATAGGTGTATTTTGTGAGTGATCACAACTTGGATGTTTTGCATTAAAAATATGAGTGGGTGACACTGGATGGCTAGAACATTAGTCAATGTAGTGAGGACCCAGTGCTAATTTAATTATGTAAACGAGCTATGTTATGGTGTGGCCTGAAGTCCCAGGTTACCTCAGAGTTTCACAGAAGAGCTTTCAGGCTCTCAGTGTAGAAGCCGCTGGGTACTCTTTACACTGCAACTTCATGTTGAAAGGCAAACAGTCATTTGAGGGTCCCATGTTGCCTTGTGTCTCATTTACAATTTTTCTCCTTCACATTTTACATTTGTAGGTAAATAAAGTTAAGCAAGAAAAAGCTGTTTTAAATTCAGAAGTCCTTGAGCAGAGGAAAGTCTTAGAAAAATGCAACAGAGGTAAGTCTCTGCAGCCTTTGTTTTCTGCAGGATGTTTTGTTTACATATGTCCAGTGCTGCTTTATGCATGCACCCAGAGTTTATCTTTTCCCAAGGTTTGTTTTCCTCAGCAGTGACTTTATCTCATGTCTATTATTTCACCACTGAGGGAATTTAAAAAGGATTTCCACCTAAGCATGGTAGGCACACACCTTTGATCCTAGCACTTGGGAGGCATATCTCTTGTGAGTGTGAGACCAGCCTGATCTACATAGTGAATTTGAATTTTGTCTGGTCTACATAGTGAGTTTGAATTTTGTCTGGTCTACATAGTAAGACCCTACCAAACACACTCTCAAAAAAAAAAGTATCAGATTATTCCTGTAATTGTAGTACTGGGGAAGGAAGAGACAGAAGGATCTCTGAAGCTTATTGTCCAACCAGCCTAGCTGAACAGGTTCAGATCCAGTGAGAGACCCTGCCTCAAAACAGACAGACAGATAGATAGATATAGATAGATGATAGGGAGAGAGGGGGGTATAAATAAAGATGATAAATGGATACAGCTAGAACAGATAATGATAGACAGACAGATATAGATAGATAGATGATAGAGATAGATAAAGGTAGATGGTATATAGAGATGATAAATAGATATAGATAGAATATATAGATAATTATAGACAGACAGACAGACAGAGGATACCCCCCAAAGTTGACCTCAGGTTTCCACACACACACACACACACACACAAGCATGCATGCACAACACACACATTTCAAGTACACACACTGCATTAAAAAATTCAATAAAAGCAATTTCTCTTAGGAGATTTGGAACTAACTCATTTTGAAACCTCAAACATAGACGTCTTCTGTCCTCTGTGTATTGTGGGTCTATAATAATTTTTGCTCCCTTTAGGACTTGCATGATTAATGGGCTTATTAGTAAATCAGAATCTAGGAGAGGTTCAGAAAGCTTAAAAAACATGATAATATTTTAAATGAAGAGAATATAAACAATGGGCCAGGGGAAAAATGAGCATCAAGACTGGTGTACCAGCCAGGTGTGGTGGCATGCATTTAAAGTTCCAGCAAGGTGGAGGCAGAGGTGAGTGGATCTCTGTCACGTCCGCTCTCGACCAGCAAGAAGGACATGACCACCAGTCCTTCTAACAGCAGTTTATTCAGCAAACTTCAGTCTTCATCTCTCTCGCTTCAACTTTATCTCTCATCTTTCTCCCTCTCTCTCATCTGATTGGTTAACTTGTCTCTAATCTGATTGGTTAACTTGTCTCTCATCTGATTGGTTAATTCTCAAAACCTCATCTTGGTGGAAAAACTTTACTGCCTATGTATGCATGGTGGCCAAAGGTAGCCAGCGCCACCCTGCAATGGCACATGTGGCTTCCCACAGATCTCTGTGGGTCTCTGAGTTTTGAAGACAGTTTTGTCTACATACCATAGTGACGTCAAGCCCAACCAGGGATGCATATTGAACCTCTGTTTTAAAAAAGATTAGCATACCAAGGGTCCCTTTGCTATGGTATCTTGCATAATTCTTCTTTGTGTCTGAAATATAACTCTGAGACTCTAGTGGCCAACACAGCAAGGGATTTATAACCAGTTAGACCAGTTACATAAAAACATATCTAGAGAATGAGACCTGTCTATGTAGGAGATGCTTCCAACCAATACTTCAAAAGAAGATGACATATTGTTTGGTCAGCATCTTATTCTTAATGTTTAACAGGGCAACAGCCTCACAGGGGCTGGTTATAATGTTGCTGTTTAACAGAGCACGAGCCTCACAGGGGCTGGTTATAATGTTGCAGTTTAGCTCAGGGAGTAATCCTGAAGTCTCTGCAAATGTCTTTGAAGGGTATGTGTGTATGTGGAGGACTGTATCAGCCTATTTTTTGTTGCTATCATAAACTACCTATGGCTGGGCACTTTAAAAGGAATATAGCTTCTCAGCTTCAGATGTCATCCAGGAGCATAGCCCCACTTGGCTCTGGGAGGGTCTCCTTGAAGGGGTCCCACCATAATGATGGCATCATATCACAGTGTGAGTGTGGGATTCGGGGAGAGATCCCATGGCAAGAGAGAGCCTGGTCTGCCTGGCGGTAAGCTCTTCTCTTAAGGTCCTTCCACCTCTTAATATTAACATGCAGAGGGCCAGACTTTGCAGCATGCGCATCTTTGGAGGCCACGCCACATCTAAACCACACCGGAGGATTAATACGTTTCTTGTGCTCCCTTTGGCCTGTCCTGAGGCCAGCCAGTGTCCTAGTTTGGAAGACAGGACACAAACAGGGCTTTCCAGGCCCTCCCTGCAGTAGTTCCTGTCCTTTGTGTTGCTCACTGGCTGGAGGTTTTGAAGAAAGGGCCTGGAAGCTAAGCCAGGGAGAAGGATAAGATGGTAGGTTTTCTTCAGGTCCCGCTCCAGCGCGTGCAAACTGCATTCTTTGTGCACTGTGCAGACTGTGAGTTTACCACATGGATCTTGTCTTCAGGAAGCTCCTGTCTAGAAAGAAGTGGGGATACATGAACTTGCCACCAGGACCGGGAGAGTTCCTTTCAGAATCCAGGTCAAAGGAACCTAGACATGGGAAAATTCACTTTTTATTATAGTGTTCTGGATAGAGAAAAAGAGAGCCTATCGTCCTTCCTGGGGCTACAGAGACTCACGGTCTTCATTGTTCTGTTCGTGGAATTTCTTTTTTTAAATAGGTTTGAAAGTCATTTAGTCCTCAGGGACCTGTAATTCCCAGCACAAACCACCACTTACATTACTTTACTTGAGTTAGACTGTTCTGCTTCTGTCTGAGGAAGCAGTAGTTTACGAAGAACAGAGTTTGAAATTCTATGTCATTACATAGCAAACCCGTCCTTAGTCAGTTAGGATTGAAGTGCCCCAGTGGAACAGAGTGTGAAAGCAGCCATTAAGAGTGTCTTGGCGGGGAGTTTATTGATACGACTCAGCTCAGAGCGAGGCTCTTCAGCTGCTGTCTGCTTGCATTGAGCTGGGTTCCTAATGGCGTCACGGCTCCCTGCATCCTATCCGCATCATTATTTAACAAAGTAGGCCACAGAATGTCAAAAGCAGCAACGATTGCATGGTGCTTTTATTTGACCAGACCTTTCCTACAGTAATTATTTTTGGTTGGGGAAGAGGGCATGGTCTCACTAAGCAGCCCTGACCGCATCTTGCACATATCCCTTGATCTGCCCAGTGAAATGCCTGTGATATGGTGTTTTTTGTTTTGTTTTGTTTTGTTTTGTCTGTGGCTTAATGTGTTTTTTTTTTTTTTTTTTTGGTCTGGGGCTGGAGAGATGGATCTGTGGCTAAAAGCACTTTTACCCCATGCAGAGGACCCAGGTTCAGTTCCCAGCACCCTCCTGATGGCTCAGAACCATTTATAACTCCAGTTCCAGGGGATCTGGCACCTTCTGACCTTAGTGAACAGCAGGCATACATGTGGCACAACAGACAAACATGTAGGCAACATATTTATACACATAAAATCTAAAACAAAACAACAAAAAAACCAGAGATGTATTTATTTTGTACTGATTTTACAGTACATTTATTTGAAAACATAACATACCAATTTTTATATTTCCTCTCATAATACGATTTGATGGCAGAGTATTTCCTGTGCTGTGTTTTACAAATCTGTTGGTGTTTCCCCAGTGGTACAAAGAACATGCTTGGAACCACAGATCTGTATGTTCTCCTGATTCTCTCTTTTCGGGAAGTGTGGGGTTGAGTCTAGGAGTATGACTGGTTTTACATTTTCCATTCATGTTGCTAAGCTACCCTTCATAAAGCTCACCACTCCACACCAGCCAGGAACAGATGGCAGCCTTACGCAGAATCCTTTCCACACATGCTGCTGGTGATTCTGCACAGCTCATTGTCTCCTTTCTGTCTGCTTAAGTGTCCATGTTGGCTGTTGAAGAGTATGAGGAACTGCAAGTGAACCTGGAACTGGAGAAGGACCTTCGCAAGAAAGCAGAGTCTTTTGCACAAGAGGTGGGTATGCTACAGAGAACAGGGAACTTCGCAGAACACCCGTGGGCAAAATAAAGCTGAATGATATGAAGGGCAATAGTGTTCCTAGCGTGGTAGGCTGACTCATTTACAACTCATTTACAGAAGTTACATAGTTTGTAGGGACCTACAAGAGAGCCATGTGAGGCTTCCACCACCAATGACAAATGTTTTAGGAGATGGCAATGAGGGGACTTATATCTAAGTATCACAGCTTATACACATACATCAGATTTCCCTGGTGTACCCCGTAAATATTCACAGCTGTTAGGTGTCAACTGAAGATTTTAGAAAATGTTTGACTAGAACTTGGAGGTTTTAAACAAAGCATCCTGGCCAGGTGGGAGCTGCTGCGTCATGACTTTAAGTCTCCTGACATTCATGGGGAAGAAGGCATGGGTTGAGATTTGCTAAGTCTGTCACTGTACACAACCTCCAAGCCATCTCCGTCCTCTTAGAGCTTCACTTCCACTGTCTGTAAAATAGAGGCCCTTGCAAATGAAATCAGGGAGATTTTAGAGTGCAGTAGAACGTACGTGTGTGTGTGCGTGTATGTGCATGCACATAGAGGCCAGGGGTCTTCCTCAGTCACTATCCACAGTGTCTCTGACTAACACAGGGATTGGTCATATGGTAGGCTAGCTGACCAATGAATCCACTTGTCTGCGATTATAATCATTTGCCACTGTGTTCCCAATTTTTGCAGGGGTTCTGGGGAATTGAACCTAATTCTTCTTACTTGCACAGCAAATGCTTTATAAATTGAGCTATCCTTCCAAGCCAAAATGGAGTAACTTTTAAGAGTACTTTGTAGGCAATATAATGCTACACGAGAAAAAGGCTTTTCATGGAGAGACCTATAACACGTGGTGGTGACTGGCCAGCTTGAGTGCGGAATGCCTAACAGCCTTGAGAATCTGGGCTTTGTGACCGTGTCATCTTAGATGATGGTGTCATAGTATCTACCTTTCTCTCCTGGCCATCGTCCGGGGCTCTCATTCTGTGAGTTGATTCTTTCATCGCTAATGGAATGTTGCCATGTTGAACACCCATTACCTCAGCCACTCGTCAGTGCAATGATTTATCTCTCAGGCTAGAGGCAAGCTTTGAGCGTCTCTGTTTCCACCTGACCCTGTTGACATTCGAGTATTGGGCATTCCATGGCTCTGGAGCTGGTTTCCAGGGGAATGACCTGTCACCAGGTAGCCGAACTCAAACATCGAGCTTCGCTGAACAAGAGCTCTGCCTCTATTGGAATTTTGAGCCTGAGTGTAAAGAATTTTGTGTTGAGGGGAGGCGGCTAAGGAGCTGAAAGTGGTCCAGGAAGAGGTTTCCAAGGGGGAGGACAAAGACAGCATGTTGCAAGAATGACATTTGAAAGTTGGATTGTGTTTCTGTTTTGTTATTATATTTATTACACTATATTTATATTACATCTTTTGTTTTGTTTTGTGTTCTTGTGCCTAAGCATAGCTAAGCTAACATTGACCTCCACAGAAGGTCTAATCTAGGCTTCTCTGATTTGAAATCATTGTGATCAGTTTTATTCAGAGAGTTTGAGGGAAGGCAGATAGATGGATATCGCTCTCTGTTGACTTGTAAGAAAGGAAAAAGAATTGACATGTGTCCAAGCCCTCTGGAACAAAATCTGTGTGATTATAAATGGTGCCAGTAAATTGACTATGGAAAGGGCGGGTAGGGAAGACGAGGAGACCTTAGGTTGATTGAGAGTGACCTGAGTAGCAGGGTCTTACCAAGCCGTTTTCATTTCCTGCATGTTGTTTGCATAATGATATCAGAACGCAAAGTACAAAGCAGCTCAGAGGACAACTTAGAAGGCTCCACAGTGCCAGAGAAGACAGGAGGAGGAGTAGGGAAACAGGCAAGTGAAGGATTTCCACAGGGTCAGCTGTCCAGGCGAGAGTCCTTGAGATGCGGGGACAGTGCAGGCACCGTGCTGAACCAGCATGAGGAGGGGAAGCTGACCTGGGAGGCCTCTGCGACTGGCAGCATGGGTGTGTGCAGCAGTGCTCCACATTCAGATTTAAACTCCATCCTGAGATTTAAACCACCATTGCTGAGAAGAAAATCTCGGGCTTTGACACATGACTACCGCTAAGGGCATGAGACTTGTTTCACAGGAGACTGGCTTACTGTTGCATGTTGTGCCCAGTACCAGACTGGTACCATAGACAGTTGTATGTTAAAGATGAGATGCTTACTGTCCACAGTTTTAGAAATATACATCGAGGTTTACTTGTTTTATGAATTTAATTGCAACAGGAATTCATGTGCTTATTTAAAAAAACACACAGCCACTCTAAACACGTAAAACAGAAACTGACAACTTCCTTCTTTTTGTATTCATTTATTTAAAATAAAACCAAAGCCTGTTCCTTCTTAACAAGAGGAGTCAGTTGTGTCCAGAGCTGTGTTCTTAAATTTTCCATCTACATATTACATTTTTTAGAAAAATTTACTTATTTGTGGTGTGTACATGTGATTATGTGGGGTCTTTTGTGTGTTCTGTATGGTTTGTGATTGTGTGCTATGGGTATTCTTTATGGTGTGTATATGTGATTGTGTGTGTTGTGTGTGTTTTCTATTGTGTGTATATGTGATTTGTGTGTTATGTGTGTTTTCTATTGTATGTATATGTAATTGTGTGTGTTGTGCGCTCTCTATGGTGTGTGCATGTGATTGTGTGTGTGGTATGTATATGTGACTGTGTTGTGTGTGCTCTCTATGGTGTGTGTATGTGATTGTGTGTTGTGTGCTCGCTATGGTATGTGTATGTGATTGTGTGTGTTGTGTGTGTCCTTTTCCTCCACCCACATGGGCTCTAGGGCTTGATCTCAGGTCTTCAGGCTCATGCAGCCAGCCAGCACTTTCATCCACTGAGCCATTTTGCCAATCACATTTTAAAGTTTTAATGCAATTTTCTTTTACTTTTCAATGTGATTTTGTTCTTGTTTTTTGTTTTTGTTTTTTCCCATTCAGTTTCCTTTCCTGAGTAATTTGGACATTGTTGGAGTATTGCTGTGAATTCTGTATAAGCATAAGGGTTTTTGTTGTTGTTGTTGTTCTCACTCTTATCCTTCAAAAAGACATGTGCGGTTTCTTAGAAATTCTGAGACCTATGGTGTTCTTCTTCTGGTAAAAGACCGCTCTCTGACTCTAATTGAGGCATTCTTGCCACAGCAAAACCAGACTCATTGGTGTTTGGTGATGGAATGAACGTTCTAGGGGAGGGCTCTCTTAGCTTGAACTTTAGCACTTAAATTTAGGGAAGGTAGCTTTTGGTTTTGTTTTCTCTCTTGAGATAGTCCCATGTTGCCCAGGCTGTCATCAGACTTGATAGGTAGCTGAAGATAACCTTGAAACCCTCCTGATTCACCTGTCTCTTTCTCCGAGTATTGGGATTACAGACATGTGCCATTGTTCCCAGCTTTGGTGATACCAGGAATTGAATCCAGGCAGGACTGTGCGTATGTTAGGCAAGCACTCTACCAAGTAGGTTACTGCTGGTTGGGACATGCTACGGGGGTTTTGAGGAAGAAATTCACACTAGGAGGATTTTTCAGAGGTAGTTTTACTTGTTTGTGTTCAAAATGCCATAGTCAGTGTACTTTATCCTCGTGTGGTGTTAAGCAAGTTTTCCAGAATGTTTCTCTTTCCCAAGAAAAGCAAATTCTGGAGCGTCACGGAGTAAGAATGGTGCAGTGCCACGGCGCAACTCATAGTGACAGGGAGTGGGTGTCCCCGCTTGATCTCCAGACTCTGTGCTGTAGCTGCTTTGCCAGAGCAAGTGCAGCAGAAAGGAACCTGAAGCTTTGCTTCAGCCACCCTTTGTGTGATTCCTGGGGTAACGCGAAGCCGGTGAGGGAGCCTGGCTAGTTACATTTTAATAGAGGGGAAAAATATATCAAAATTATTGTAATAATGTAACTAAAATAATTCATTTCAGCTAGACCCTGCTCAAATATTCAAGACACTGTGTCAATCTTTAATAATTAACTACCCTGTTGGTTATAGTCTGAGTCTCCTGTGCAGAATACCTTGGCTAATGGCCATGTGGCTGTCTCTGTGCCTTTAACTCTTCCAAAGAGGAGGTGATGCTGAAGGAGTATGGATTCCATGTACTATGCAGATTGTGTTTCACCAGGCTGGAGAGGTGGCTCAGCAGTTAAGAGCACTTTCTACTCTTCCAGAGGACTTGAGTTCAGTTTCCAGAACCCACATCAGGTGTCTCAAAACAATCGGTGTGACTTTAACCCCAAGGAACTATGTTCCCCCTTTTCACCCTGTGCAGATACCCTTGTAGACATATACATGCACACACAGAGACACACTTGCACACATAAATAATAAAAGTAGATCTTTTAAAACTGTGTGTTCTACCTGTTCTGAGCTGGTGCATATCTGAATTTTGCACAGCACTATAGCTGCTTCCTAGGCTTCTCTGCACAGAAAAAGAATAAAAGCCCAGTCAGTCATTGTGTGTGTGCAGGGGCGGAGGTACATCTGTGTGCAGCTTATACATGTTTGGAGGCCACAGGTCAACACTGGGTATGTTTCCACCTTGGTTTTTGAGACAGGGTCTCTCATTGAACCTGGAACTCACTGATTGGCTGGACTGAGGGGCCACCAACCTTAACCCCCTTCTAGCCATTTTTTTTCTCCTTCTGGGACATTGGAAAGAAAACATGAATGTGTTTGTATTATACAATTTGTTGTGAGTTTGATTGACCAGGACTAAGCTTGCAGACTGTGTAAATCACTATAGTTCTAGTCTTTTCACACAGAGGTTTGTAGAAATTTTATTTGGTCCTGAGTTACATTTGCTGACATTCATGTTATACAGCAGATGAGGTTGCATGTGTGCTCTATGTTGAGCCATCTTACTGTGCACACCTTACATACAGTTAAGCTACAGTGTCAATATAAGATGCAGTAAGATCCTGACAGTGTAACTCTTTGCTGGTCTGAGACTTCTAGTCTGTGAAATAGATCATGCTTTGAATTGTCCACCATCCCACTTGGTGTGACAATGGAGAAAATAAATAACAGACAAATAGAAAATAATGCTGCCGTCAATTTTGTCAGCGTGAGAGAATTAGCAAGTCCTGTTCATAAGCAACTCGATAAAATGTTCAATAGATGTTAATATTGTCTCCTCTTCTTGGAACGCCTCTTGTGAACTGTTTCATCACTGGGGGAAACTAACCAGTCTAAAACAGTCTAATAAAGAGCAGAGGGGGTGAGTCGGGTGGTCAAGAGGCTTGGCTTGCAAATGAGCCTAAGCTCTGTCCTTGATACCTGAGCATCCTTGGGGATCCTTGTTCTCGCTGAGCCTTGGCTTCCTTATCAGGACAATGTGATGGTCATGTATCTATTACCATGTATTAGCAGTGTTAACTGGATACAGGGTGACATCTGCCATGTTGCACAGTGGTTAGTGAAGGTTTCCTAGCCATAGTAGAGAAGTCGGCGAAAGTAAAGCATAAAGAGAACCCCCCCCCTGGGTGGGGGGCACAGACATGTCACTTGTAGTATTGATGTATTTTAAGCCAGTAGGAGAGCATTTAAAATCAAGGTGTATAGCTGGATTGCTGTATCCACACCTTGCTTGGGGTAATGACTTTGGTCTTGAAGTTCATGGGAAGTTGGGGACTGCATTGTGGCTGCTCAGGAGCTCCTACCTCAGGCATTTCCTTCAGTGTCCTCAAGAGCTCCACCCACTGCCATTCAATCTGCACAGGGGAGCTGCATGGTTGGGGTTGGTATATACATTTTTGTAATTGACTTTCACAGATGTTCATTGAACAAAACAAACTGAAGAGACAAAGCCACCTTCTGCTGCAGAGCTCCCTTCCTGACCAGCAGCTTTTGAAAGCTTTAGACGAAAACGCAAAACTTATCCAGCAGCTTGAAGAAGAGAGGATCCAGCATCAGAAAAAGGTAACTGTTTTTATTCTGCAGCTGTAGACACACACACACATGTACATACACATGCATGCATATACATGTGTGTATACAGCATACATGCACACACATGTACACACAGGCACATACACCCACTTGTATGCACACACCACACATAACCACAGCATTCATACCCACACCATACTACACACACCACATATACACATACATACACATGCATGAATACTCACATGTGTACACAACATACATGCACACACATGTACACACAGGCACACCCCCCACATGTATGCACATACCACACATACTTACACCATACATACCCACACCACACTACACATACCACATATACACATGCAGACACATGCATGTATACACACATGTCTGCACAACATATATGCACACACATGTACACACAGGCACACATACCCACATGCATGCACACACCACACATACCCATGCCTCACTACATATACCACACACATGTACATACACATGCATGTATGCATATATGTGCACACACCATACATGTATGCACATGTACACACAGGCACACCCCCCACATGCATGCAAATACTACACATACCCACACCATACTTCACACACACACACACACACACACACACACAGTCTGCACAATCACACATTAAAACAATCACACATTAAAACTGTGGCCTTCTAGAGGTTCATATTTTGCCTTGCTTTTTAAGTCCTAAACATCTTTGAGAAAACAATAGTTACCAAGTAAATTTTGTGTACTGCTCAGCTAAAGTTTATAGCCTACTGACATGGAGTCTTTAAAATGAGTTTGAAAAAGCAAAAACAAGGATTGTAGCCTCAAGTCTCTTTGAAAATGGTATGGTTTGCAGAGATGACTGAATACACTTAGGAGAATGTATTGGTCTCACAGAGCTTGTTGAAGGGACATTGACCTTATTCTGAGAAGGAAGGAAAGGAAAACCTGTCAGTAGTCATTTCTCTCTTAGTTACAATTTCTAACCATGCAGACTTACATAGATATCTGTAGGGCTTCTTAGCTCTTTATTCAGTTTCCAGTTAATGCAGCCCAGGTCCCTCTGTGCCCTTGTGATAGGGGAGAGGAAAGGGAAGAGGTGGAAGAGAGACTCACAGGTGCCACCTCAGAGTGATGACATCAATATTTATAGGTCCTCACATCAGAGCAAAGGTCCCGACACATCTCCAGTTTTGTTACATCTTGCAGTAAGGTCAGGCTGGACTTCCGCTTCCTCTGTGGGAAGTGTTGGCAGGTTTCCAGAAAGCCTCTGCTCCCCAAGGCCAAAGATGAAGAATTTCTTTTTCTGCTTCCACATGTAGGAATCACCTTTCCAGAAAGAAAGAGTGTTTGAGTTTGTGTACATGTGTACATGCATGTGCACACATGTGCAGTGTACATGTATGTAGATGTGTACATGTATGTGCATGTGTGTTTAGCTTATGTTAAAATCTAACTTTTGGTCCTAAGAAGACAGATTATATTTGTTGTTAACTTGGCTAGTAGATAATACATGCTCAGAGCTCACTAAATTGAGCTGGACTCTAGGAATGAGTTGTTTTCTATGTTCTTGCCTGGCAAAGGAGCAGAGGTCATTGTGGGTGGAACTATAGCCATTGCCAGTTCTTATTCTGTCTGTCTTAGTTAGGGTTTTACTTCTGTGAACAGACACCATGACCAAGACAAGTCTTATAAAGGACAACATTTAATTGGGGCTGGCTTACAGGTTCAGAGGTTCAGTCCATTATCATCAAGGTAGGAGTATGGCAGCCTCCAAGGTAGGCATGGTGCAGGCAGAACTGAGAGTTCTGCGTCTTCATTTGAAGGCTGCTAGTGGAAGACTGACTTCCAGGCATTTAGGGTGAGGGTCTTAAGCCCACACCCATAGTGACACACCTACTCCAAGGCCACACCCACTTCAACAACAACTACATACTTACTCAAACAAGGCCACACCTCCTAATAGAGCCTTTCCCTGGGCCAAGCACATACAAGCCATTAAACTGCCCTAATCATTTATTCGGAATACTCTCCATTGTGTATAGTGTAAAATATCTCCCACCTGCACATAAATTCCCACACAGATTCAGCATTTGTTTAAATATTTGTGTTTGTATTTATACAAATAATATCCATTCCTTATAGTAAGCAAACTTTCTTTGAAATGTAAAAGCAGTAAAAGAAAATTAAGATTACCTGAGACTCTAAGGTATATACTACTTCTGGGGAAGCTCTAAACTTTATGTAACTACATAGTCTTATGACATGTATATGGTTTGTATCAGTGGAGTTATGGGATGCACGTCCTTCTTTAAACATTTCTAGCTGGTAATATATCTTCTCACCTAAGTGTGTATTGAACTGTATGGTTTTCTATGGCTGTACACTTTTTTCTCATAGTCTGTGAACTGATGATGTTGGTGGACATCTAGGTTGTTCTTAGGCTTTCAGATGTCTCAGTGAGGCGTTTTTGCTTTTGTCTGGGGCTCACTGCTGTTGGTGATTGGCTGGATTTTGTGCTAGGGATTGAACTCAGGGCCTTGGATGTACCAAGCAAGCGTTTGAATGCCGAGTCACAAATGTTGGGACTGGAGAGATGCCTCAGCAGCTAAGAGCATTCGCTGCTCTCCCAGAGGACCTGGGTTTGGTTCCCAGCACCCACACGACAGCGTACAACACTCTGTAACTCCAGTTCCAGGGAATCTGATGCCCTCTTCTGGCCTCCAAGGAAACTGCATACAAATAATGCATACACATAATTGCAGGCAAATACATTAAAAAATATCTTTTTAAAAAGTGACCTTACTGACCAAAAGGCCTCTCCCTTCTTCCCTGTCTCTCCTCCACGAGTCCCAAGGATTTTTTAAAATGCTATCAATTTTTTTTTCTGCTGGAAAAGAATATAGAAATAACGAATCTATTTTTAAAACATTTTACATATATTTTACTTTTGTCATTCATGTTTTTTTTTTAATGTTGTTTTAATTTGTTACTGTAACTGTTCAGGAAAAATAATCAGAAGTGAGATACTGATTTCCAAGTACCAGGGTTATCAAGACCCAGAATCTGTGTGTGACTTTAAGGTGGATTAGAATCTTCCTGGTGTGTGTGTGTGTGTGTGTGTGTGTGTGTGTGTAGTCAAATAAAAATATCCATCCCCTCCCCCTCCCCATTGACGAGGGGAAACACGGCAGCCCTATTCAAGCTGTGTAAAACTTACAGGTCAAAGAGCTGGAGGAGCGGCTGGAGAATGAAGCACTTCACAAAGAGATCCATAACCTCAGACAACAGCTGGAGCTTCTGGAAGACGACAAGAGGGAGCTAGAGCAGAAATACCAGAGCTCGGAGGAGAAGGCCCGGAACCTGAAGCATTCAGGTGACAGCCCCGAGTCAGCTCTTGTGTCCATCGCTCATGCCCGTGGCAGAGTGTGTCTGCAGCTAGTTCTGAAGGCTGTAGGGAAAAATAACCCAAATTTGTTTGCTTTTTGTTTGGGTTACTGTCTGTGGGTACACACATCTGCATGTGGACACTAGAGATCAACTCCAGGAACTGTCCACCTTGGTTTCTTTTTAAAGCACTCATTTTTTTTTTTTTATTTTATGTGTATGAGTATCTGTCCACCACATGTGCCTGGTGCCTGGTGCCTGTGGAAGCCAGAAGATCCCCTGAACTGGAACTATTGCCAGTTCTGAATCACCATGCGTGTGTGTTGGGGAATCAAACCTGGGTCCTCTGTAAGGACAGCAAGTGCTTTTAATTGCCCAGCCACCTCTCCAGGCCCAAATCTTGGTTTTGTTTGTTTGTCTTTTCTTTTTTGTTGTTGTCATTTTATTGTTTAAAGTGAGATACTTCTCGCCCTTGTCTCAGTCTCACCGGTGAGCTCAGCTTGCTGACCAGGGAGCTCCATAGGATCTTCCCATTTCCACTTGCATAGCACTACGATTGCAAGCATATACCAACATACCCAGCTCTTTTCATGGGCTCTGGGGAGTTGAGTGCAAGTCCTCAGGCTTGCTTGCACAGTGAGTGTCACAAGGACCGAACAGTCTCCCCAACCCACCAACTTGCTTTTGAAACGTCTTCATTTCTGACTATCACAGTTCAGCAGAATATTCCATTTAACCAATCAAGTCACAAATACTGCAACATCCCCCCCCCCTCCCCATAGAACCCCTGTGAGCTTCTTGCAGGAACCAAGGCCCAGTGTTGCCATTGGCATGGAAGACCCAAACTGTCAGCATCTCTGAGCCTTTAGAAAGGGAGTCTTATTTAGCACTTATTTTGTTCTGTTCATTTCGAAGTGCTTTTCCCAAAAGAATTAAACTCTCCTTTCTTTCTTTTTAAAAGTAATACCTTCATCTTTGGTATTTGTGTCCCCTTCATCTTTGGGGTTTAATTATACATATGAAATATTACTTTCTATGCCATACCTAACAATGAAATAGGCAACAATATATATATTAAATGGAAAAACTTTTTAAAACACCAGGGATTCTGAAATCAAGGGATTTATTCAGTCAGTGCTGGAAAGCTCACAAAAATGTATGAGTTGGATTACTACACAGTTATAAGTCTCTGCGAGATGGTGTGTAATTTGTGATGGGTACATTTCTCTTTATAATAGCTTCAATATTCACTTCACATATTTTCCATTAATTTTATAATAGAATTTTGAAATCCATGTAGAAGCATTTTTATTTCCCCCTTTTGAAATATTCAGTGCTTTTTAAATTCTCACAATAAAAAGTGATTCCAATTTACTTTAAAAAATCGATCCAAAATTAAGAAAGTTTCTATTCTTTTTTAGTAAGTGTCAGAGTAGCCTCTAGGCAAAGCCATCTTCACAGTTAATGGAAGTGGTGTTACAGACATCTGAGGTTCTAGTTTGAACTGATTTAGAATCTGCTCTGTTGGCAGCCAGGCCTATCAGGGGCACAAGGAGCTACACAGAAGGGGCTAGAACAATGCCCCAAGGTCAAGAGCACTTGCTGCTCCTGCAGAGGACACTGGTTCAAGTCATATCACCCACATAGACCTCATAGACATCTAGAAGATCTGACACCTTCTCCTGAGTTCCACAGGCAATGGATACACATGGTGAACATGGATAGATGCAGGCAAAACACTCATATACATCAAATAAAATAAATAAATCTGAAAACAAAAGAAGCACAGAAGAAAAGAGTTTATGTCTTTTACTGGGTGTGGTGGCACGTGAATGTTCTAGCTTGAGGGAAGGAGTATGAGTCTGGGTTCTCTTAAGGAATAGGACCAATAGAATGAACATGTGCACCGGATTAATTAGGAGATCTGTTCTTCTGGATTACAGGCCGTGGTCCAGATAATGCAATGATGGCTTTTTCTCTACAGAACGGTCAAGTGGTTTAGTCCAGGAGGTTGGGTGTCTCAGCATTCGTAGTCTGGGGCCAAAATTGGGAGGATTCCCACAGAGTTTCTTTAGGCTATGTTAGAAACTTGAAGAAGGTTCTAACACCGGTGCTCTGAGCCTCAGCATCAGGATAGATGAGCTTACCAATGAGAGCAGGGCAAGTAGGTAAAAAACAGGGCTCCCTTCTTCTGTGTTCTTTTTTCTTGGCCTGGCTCCAGAGATGCATCTCCCCGTGTCAAATAATCAAATAAGCTTGATGTTGACCTATCACACACACACACACACACACACACAATTTGGTATGGAGAGTGTAATCCCTAGCTCCACACTGTCTGCTTAAGGATTGAGAGGGAAAGCATGACCAATGAAGGACAGTGTGTGGTACCCATCACCTGTTAGGCTGGAATAATCTTTTCTTTTGTGGTGTGGTGCCAGAGATTAAACCCAGGGCTTTGTGCTTGTTAGGCAAGAAGAGCTCTAGAATAGAACACACCTCCAACCCTGTGGTACAAACTTACATTGAGCCTTTTGAATTCAAGAATGGTGCTGTGCCCAGCTCTGTGCTAGGTCCATTAACATTGTAACAATGTTTTATGTTGTTGTTATCATTCCATTAACATTGTAACAATGTTATATGTTGTTATTATTATTGTAACGATGCCTATGTTGTCATAGCTTGTAAGAGTAAATGAAAATGTCCATAAGTTACAGGCATTTAGGAATGTGGATCTTTACTGTTTGCTGTTTTTTAAGAAAATTGAGTATAGGGGAGAAGAATGCAATTACTAAAATGTGTTACAAATGTCATTTTAGTAGCCCTCTGCATGCATTTAGCGTCTAGCAGGAATAATTTCTTGGTGTTGGAGGAGTGATCTCTTGTTACCTACACTCCTTCAGCCTATTCACTTGTTACTCTCCGCGAATTAGCCACATTCTTTGGCAGTTGTTTTAATAGATGAAGGCTTAGATTTTGGTGATGTCTGTTAGTGAAGGACAAGATGAAACAAAGTTGCAAGTCTGCAGTTTTCTCTGGAAATGTCTAAGAGTGCCCCAATCTTAGATCTGAGAGAGGCTGGGTTTTTCTGTTACTTGCATGAACAGTGTGTAGTGAAGAGTACGGAGTCATTTATCTCAGCTCTTTCTGAATGCTTGCTCCCTGTACAGTGGATGAACTTCAGAAGCGAGTGAACCAGTCTGAGAATTCGGTACCTCCCCCGCCTCCTCCTCCTCCACCTCTCCCCCCTCCACCTCCCAATCCAATCCGGTAAGTACCATTGAGGACCTTCCTGATACTGATTGATGCCCTTCCCCATACTGATGTCATTCCATGTCCTTGACTCTGCTAATCACCATAGTCTGTTTTGTTTTGGTGCTTTTCTTTACTGAGATAGTCTCATGTATCCCAGGCTAGTTTTGAACTCACTCTATAGTTAAAGATGACCTAGGATGACCTTGAGTCCGATTCTCTTACATCTGCCTCCTAGTACAGGGATTAAAAACACGTGCCGGGCTGGAGAGATGGCTCAGTGGGTAAGAGCACCCAACTGCTCTTCCGAAGGTCCTGAGTTCAAATCCCAGCAACCACATAGTGGTTCACAACCATCCTTAATGAGATCTGACTCCCTCTTCTAGTGTGTCTGAAGACAGCTACAGTGTACTTACATAAATAAAACAAAAAACAAAAAACAAAAACAAAAAACAAAAAAAAACACGTGCCACCAGCCCCAGCTTCTGCATTGCAGGGAATCAAACCCAGATATTCAAGCATGCCAGGCAGATGCTCCAACAGTTCAGTTCTATCCTCAGCCCTGTCTTCTTTCTGATACCAGCTTAGGTTGTATCGTTAGGGAAGACAGTAGACAGCAGAAAGGAACATTTCCTAAAGTCCAATATTTTTCTGCTTCTTGTATATCCTTGGGTTTTAAATAACCTTTCGAAGAAATCCTCTGGATCCACATATCCCCTTGTGAGACTTAGATTCAGTGTCAATGTTCCAAACTCCAAGAGGTAGATGTTTATCTTTCAACTCAGATACTTGGAATTTTAAAATTCCACCCCTGTAGTGGGATTTCCTTCACCCACCGGCAAGACCAAGGAATTTTGAGGGCATCCAAACTGTTTTACTCTTTTCCCCGTCATAATTTGAATTTGAATAAGCTTATACATTTTTTTAAAGTCATAACTTAAAACCTAAAGCTACTAATTGTTGTAAACTAGTGATTAATCTAAAAGTACTAAATATCTCTTATCCCAACCTTGATAGTTCAGCCTTTAGTAATTCTGAAAGTAGAACCTTCCACAAGAAAAATTATTGTTTAAGATCTTGGCAAAGGACTCCTGTATGCAGGCAGGAATTCTCTTTTTTCTGAAGCCTGGCTGGTTTTCATCATTACCTCCACCTGACTTATATTCTAGAGAGACTTTGCCTTCTTGGTGATTCTACCCACCAGCATCCAGAATTAGAGGAGTCAGGCTACTTATCCTGATGGCTGCCTACCTCCTCATGAGGTTAGTTAGCTGCCTTTGGATAATTTATTCTTGAACAAATGGCATTTAAACTTCTGCTGGATGTTTTAGCTTTCATTAACTCATGTGATTTGTTTAATCCTTTCACACAGAGAAGCCCTTTATTCCTGCTTTGCACCTTAGCTGATCCAGCTGAATAGAATGTGTAGCGTGTTCCTCCCACAGGACTATGGAAATGGGACTTTGCTTTTGAAAAAGAGTCTCATTACTTTGCCTTGCCGAGTTGGGTATGACATAATCTACTTTAAGCCATTGAAGTAGTTGAGGTTAAATAATCTTTACAAGTGATCGAGTCCAAGAGTCAATTGAAAGAATTTCAGGTATTTTAAATTCTCTCTCTCCTGGGAAGCTAAACCCATAGGAGATATTCCAAAGGTGACATTTAAAATGGGAAATGCGTCACTCTGATCTTTCTCTTGGGTCTAGAATTTTGAGCTGATAAGAAAGGTCACTTCTATGAGAAGGGAGAACTATTAAAAAGCAATTACAGTCTTGCTGTTGGCCTTTGATTTTTAGCCTTAGAAATGCCGAGAGCCCCTAGAATTTAAAGTGTGATCAAAATAGAATTTCCTCTACAGAACTCTTTACACTTATACTGAGAAGTGAATATAAGAATCAAGGCTATATATGCCTCAACCACTGACTCTTTTGTAAGACCCCTAAAAGAAAAATTTCATTGAATAATATGAATAACTTTTAAGATAGATTTAAATAGTATGGGATATAACTTTTCAGGAAAAAAATGTAAAAAATACTTTCTTGTCAAAGATATTTTGCATATGTATTGAGCTTTCAAGGGTACTAAACCCACCCGTGGTTTCCAACTTTGTTCTTGAGCCATTTATTTTATCCTGAATAGATCATGGATAGAGTGACCATGGTAGGGATGGGGAAGGGACTCTAGCTTTCTGACTTCTCTTAGTTTCTTCCAGCTCCTTTGACCTAGAGGAAAGATACCTTAGAGGAAAGAGGAAGAAGGTGTTGGTGGGTCATGCTGTAATGGAAGGACGTAGGATAGGTCCTAGACAGCATGTCTCATGGTTAGAGGGGTAGAGGATAGGGGTGGGTCTTCCAGCATGAATGAGCCCATAGGATATAAATGTAGACAAAGAAACATAAACACAGGGATACTTCTAAGAAATAGGTTGACTGTTTCATTACATGTACACCATACTTGCACAAACTAAGATGGCTGTCCACTTACTAGGCAATGTTCTCTTCTGAGAACATTATATATGTGGCCTCTTATTGACTGAGCGGTGACATGTGACTCTATAGACTCATCACAGGGAATTGACTCCTGTGATTATAGGGGGCTAATAAGTCCTAAGACCTATAGGGCAATTGGCAAGCTGAGTACCTAGGACATCTACTGGGTGTTCCTCAAGGCTGATTCCAAAGCCTGAGAACCTATGGTAGAGTACTACTCTGAAGGTTGGCAGACTTGAGATCCAGGAGGCCATTGTGTAGTGATGCAGGTTCAAAAGCAGAAGAAGACAGTGTTCCTATTAGACAGCAGAAGAGATTCTTTCTCATTGGTGACAAGAGCTGCCAATCTTTGTTCAACTCAGGCTTTCAGTGATTGGGTGAGGTCGACATCTGCGAGGACAGCGTGGCTCTCTCAGCCTACTAGGATAATTGGGTATAGGTGGACGAGTGAAAGCTTGGGTTGTTGGTCTGGTTAGTTCACCTAATGAGTGGTTGCCACCTAATGTATTTTCTTTGTAATATACTTTCTCTCTTGATCATTTGTCATTTTTCAATATTGTAGATTCTCCTCTGAGTGCCTCATGTCTCCAGCTTCGGCCTCAACATTCTGCTAACATTTTCTGCATCCACTTAGGTGATGGACAGTAAAGAACATGTGTTCTTATTACATACATGCAAATATATGCAAATAGTTTTATTACATACATGCAAATATATGCAAATAGTCTGAGCAGCACAAACAAATCCCTGTTTGGTGTAGAACAACACTCAGTGTACTGAGATATGAGGTTGTTAAAGAGTGTGATATCAAATGAGACTGATATCACTTCTGGCTGGTGAAGACCTTCCAGTCCTGCATGGCATGGGCTCTCAAGTGGACACTGAATCATCTTGGGGGAAAAATAAAAACCAGTATTTTATTCCTTCTAGCATCGGAGATTAAAGATATGATATTTTAAAGTCAAAATTCCATACAAACTAGAAAGTCTAATTAAAAATAAAATAGTTCTATTTGGGATCTTAGTGAGACCACAGAAAATAAAAAAGAAGGGGTCTGACATTCAGTAGTAGGATCAAGACTGCCAAAGAGGGAGCGACTGTAATGCTTTCAGCTGTGCTCTGTGAGGAGATTGCCCAGGGTGCCTGGTAAATTTAAGGAAAGACAACTCAAAAGAATATTAGTGAATATAGCCAAATGCAGAAGTAAAAAGTAAAAGAAAAATTTTAAATTGAAAGATTCACTTATTTATCTAATGCATATGAGTACACTGTAGCTGTCCTCAGACATATCAGAAGAAAACATCGAATCCCATTACAAATGGTTGTGAGCCACCATGGGGTTGCTGGAATTTGAACTCAGTACCTCTGGAAGAGCAGTCAGTGCTCTTAACCTCTGAGCCATCTCTCCAGCCCCCCATTCATCCCTTCCTACACACTTGTTTTGTGGTCAGCCTCTCGGGTCACCTTCCTCCGAGCTCTATTTGTTAGAATTTACCAAACAGGGTATTAATAACAAAGTTTAAAAAAAAAATAAAACTTCTTTGTAAAGTTTTATTTTATTATTGTGTGTGTGTGTGTGTGTGTGTGAGTGTGTGAGTGTGAGTGTTAGGGCATGCATGTGGAGGTCAGAGGAAAACTATTAGAAGTTAGTTCTACCCTCCTGCCTTGGGCTCTGGTATCAAACTCAGGGATTGGGTTAATGAGGCAAATGCTTTTACCCACTGAACCAGATCACTGTCCCTTTGTAAACATTTTTGTAAAGAAATGCTATCATATATGCAGAAATGTATATAGTATGGGATGGGAATCCATGTGGTAAACCAAGAAGCCCCCTCCTTTCTTTTTACTTTCTACAGCTGACTTTTTCCTATATCCAGTGTATTTTTTTTCCTCAGTCTACTTTATTCTTGAAGGTTCTCTGTGTTATACTGTGTGTGTGTAAAATAGAATACTGTTCATCTTATGCTTGTCTCAAGATGTGCTTACCCAGTGCTGTGCTGGCAGAGGCTTGTTCTATTGGCAGGCTAGGGAAACGATAGTCTGTGTGAAATTTTTTGTACACGTGTCTGGCACACACACTTGTGTCTCTGTGATACAGCTGTCACTGGGTCACGCCTACATATAGCTTAGCTTTGTGAGATAATGCCAGATAGTTTCCCATAGCGGTGATGGTGACTGGCATGCCTACCTCAGCTGCAGATCTCTCAACCCCCATTCTCAATGGTTTCAGACGTGAGTTTTTCTTTTTCTTTTCTCTTTTTCTTTTCTTTCTTTCTTTCTTTCTTTCTTTCTTTTTTTTTTTTTTTTGCTGATGTGATAAGCAAATAATATCTGTCTTTAAAGCCATGTTCACTTAATAATTAAGAAAAATCAAACACTTTTGTTTGCATGTTGGGAACTTGAACATCATCTTTCATGATTTTTTTTCAACTTTTTTTTCCTTATCCATTTTTAAATTGGGCTGTATTCTGTGTTAGTTTTATTCATGGAACCCCTTTATCTATTTGCTAATTTGTCTTTTTACTGTTCATAATGTATTTTAAAGGCACTCAGTCTTTTAAATTTTAATGTCCAGTTTGTCATAATATAGGTTTTATGTGCACTTTTAAAAACCCAGGCTGGAGAGACAGTGGTGCAGATCTGCTCTGTCCCCAGGTGCCTGGCTTACACTGTGCAAGCTGGGTAGTCTACACTCCTCTTTTATAAGCAGATGTTTATCGATGGCATACCCTGTTTTGTTGGGGTTGAGTGTAGGGTCCCACAGGCTAGCTGAACACCACCGCTGGGCCATATTCCCTGCCCTGCACCGCTATTTTGTTTCAAACCCACACTAAATTTTTGTACTTCCTTGTGTCTGGAAAGCACTTCATAGGGAACCAGTATTTCTTGGATAACTGGTTCTGTTATCCGAAAATTCTTCTTATCCATTTCCTTTTATAAAGCTGTGTTCACTGATGTTGGCAGCTAGTCCCTTTCCTCTAGAGATCAGATTAGTTTTATACAGGACATGTAAGACATTTTCCTTGCCTGTAAACTGATGAAGACCATAACATTGACCAAAGCAGAAAGCAGCTGCTTAAATTCTAGTTGAGAATTCATGCAAGTATAGGGGAGTTGGTTTTCACCGAACATTTAGAACTATCCGTTTTGCCAGTTGGACAATAAAGCGGCCACTAATTCCTTTGGGATCTCTTTCTTCTTCCCAAAGGTCCCTCATGTCTATGATCCGGAAGCGATCTCACCCCAGTGGCAATAGTGCTAAGAAAGAAAAGACAACTCAGCCAGAGACAGGTAAGCTTCGTAACTATTCAGTTCCCCTCAAGCTGGTAATAGTGGGCAGCTTGTCAGTAATTGATGTGTTTGCCGAGCTCTTTGAACAGATTTTCGGACCTTTGAACTTCCAGAAGGATGGGCATTGACCTCTGTCTTAGGGTTTTACTGCAGTGAACAGACACCATGACCAAGGAAAGTCCTATAAAGGACAACATTTAATTAGGGCAGGCTTACAGGTTCAGAGTCTATTATCATCAAGGTGGGAAAATTGCAAATCCAGGTAGGCATGGAAGGCAGAGCTGAGAGTTCTACATCTTTATCTGAAGGCTACTAGCAGAATACTGGCTTCCAGGCAGTTTGGATGAGGATTTTATAGCCCACACCCACAGTGACACATCTACTCCAGCAGAGCCACACCCATTCCAACAGGGCCACATATACTCCCTGGGTAGAGCATAGACAAACCAGCACACCTTCCTCCAGCTTACTGTCTAGACTAGATCAAAGAGAGTGTTCTAAGAACAATGCTTTCTCTGAGAATGGCTCTCTGGGGCATGATGGAGAGGGAGTAATCCCAAAGAAGATTTGGAGAAAGACTTCTTATCAGTGTCAAGGAGGCCAAGTATCTTATCAGCTGTACACTACCACTGTGTCACAAGCTGAACCGACAAGATGCTGATGTTACATTCTAGTGTAATTAGGCGTGGTGTGAACAAGTGACCATCCACATAGATGTCATTTAATGCAACATTTGGGAAATACTGTGGGAAGAAGCGTGTGTCTCTGAGAATCTGTTTTGGAGGACTGCTGGCATCATTAGGCAACATTCAAGTTGATTTGGAGCGTCAAAGACGCAGTGTTTGGGATGAAAAATACCCAAACAGCATAGCAGTATGTTCAAAAGTCGGAACAGGGGAGAAGCTTCATGCATCAGAAAAACCTAAAGACTGCTCTGCTGCCTTGACTCAGGACCCAGGGAAGAGGGCTGAGATGTAGGTGGGAGCCAGGTTCTCAAAGCAATGGTTGAGATGCTGATGTTTCTCCGAAGAATAGAAGTTTCAAGTAGGAATGCAGTGAGATTCATTCTCTAGAACAGTCACTCTGCCTGAAGTTTGGGAAAACAAAGAATGGGGAAGGGGAGGCTAGGCAAGCAGACAGACAGGTGGGCATGGCAGATAGACAGACAGGTATGTATGGCAGGCAGGGTAGGCACGGCAGGCCGGCAGGGATGGCAGAGGAATGTCAATGCCTTAGACCAGAGAACTCAGGCCTACCTCTGGCTCCTAAGTGCTGGGATTCAAAGTGTGCGCCACCACTTTGGCTTAAGTAGCTTTCTTATATAACCCAGGACCACCTACCCAGAGAATGGTGCCAGCCACAGTGGACTGGGCCCTCCTATATGACTTAATAATCTAGACAACCCGCCACAGGCTAATCTGATCTCCGTCATCAGTTGAGACTCCCTTCTCAGGAGATGCTAGGTTGTGTCAAGTTGGCAGTTAAAGCTAAGTAGGATATCTGCTTTGATATAGCACTTCACGGTCCATGAAGGATTGCTGAAGGATTGATTGGCCTGTTCCCAGCTCCTGAGTCAGTCTGTCCTCTGAGCAAGGTGTGTAAGTGTATGTGTATGTGGCAGTCATGGTGGTGATGTCTGCACGTGTGTGGATGCAGATGTGCAGGCCTATGTATGTATAGAGGCCAGAAGAGAACATCAGGTGTCCTGCTACATCACCACCCTTACACTGTTGAGACAGCGTCTCTTATTGAAGCTGGAGCTGATCCTCCTTTCTCTGTCCAACACAGTGCTGGGGTCACAGACACCTTCAGCCATACTCAGGTCTTTTTATATGGATTCTAGGGATTTGGACTCAATTCTTCATGCCTTCTTACCTACTGAGCTATCTCTGTAACCCTGTAACTCCCCTTTGGGAGAGGTAATCCTACTGTAGTCAAGAAATTTCCTTACATTCATATTCTGTAAGTCAATTCTAGACTGATTCAAATATGATGTACCCTCTTGGAAGTTTTTAACATCATGATGATATACAGTGGCTTGGTTTTTAAGGTCTTATCAAAAAAATTAGCAAAATGGGGAAGCAAAAAGAAACTTCATTTCTTCTTGGTAATAAGCAGAGGTTTTCTTGAGTAACAATGTGGTAATTTCTTCCATGGGGGTGTCTCTGTCTCTCTTTCTCTCTCTCCTCTCTCTCTCCTCTCCTCTTTCTCTCTCTCTCTCCCTCTCTCTCTCTCTCTCTCTCTCTCTCTCTCTCTCTCTATCTCTCTGTCTCTCTCTCCCCCTCCCTCCCTCCCTCTCTCTCTCTCCTTTTAAGATCTAACTTATTTTCCAAGTGGGTCTAAAGATTTAAGCCCCAATTAATTACATATAGTATTCTGATCCAAGACTGACCTTGAAGCCCTAACTCAAAGAACCTTTGGTTTTGTTTTGTTGGGTTTTTTTTCCTTTCCGCCCGTGGCAGTTCGGTAACATTAGACTTGTTGTCCTCATTAGCCTCTTTCTCTAATCTCCAGCATCCTGCATATTTCCATTGTCCTCCTGATTACATGCTTTTGTGAGACAATTACCAACTGCGCGATTGCAGAAGGAATTACAAAACATACCACGGGTGCTCCGTAGGTGATTCATGCCGGTTTATTAGAACTGCTTAATAGTTCAGAAGTTCATATAGATTGCTTTTTTGCCATTTCAAAAACAGGTCGGTGAGAGGAAGAAAGCCTGTGCGGCTAGCTTAGCACTGCCCTTGTGTTGCGCCTGAGTAGGGAATCTGATAAGAGTGATTTCTTTTTCTTAAGACCAATTATGCCTTTATATTGGGGGGAAAAAAGGCTGAGAAATTAAAGCCTGGTTTATAATCTGTGCACAATACAGATAGTGGCACTTCTCTGAATTATCACTATGATTCTGGCAAGCAAATATAAGGAGCTACTTTAAATTCCTGCTGGTAGATGCTGTCGCAGATTTGAATGGTGTGGCCCGTAATTCTCCATCTGTCTGCCTTAATTAGTTTCTGTATGGTGTATTTAATTGGGTTGCAGTCAGTCCTTGCAGAGCGCTAATCTGTTTGTAGGCGGTGCTCCCTTCCCCATGCAGCTCTTCCTAGTCTCACTCAAAATGGCAGCCTTTCTGAAAAAGAAAACAAAACCAAGAGGGAAAAAAAAAAAAAAAAAAAAAAAAGAAGGTGTTTTAAAACTGGTCTCTGCGTTCCCAGGACTAAACCACATCCCATGCCAGGTGCTTATGCATAAGACCTGGCTTTTTGAAAAGTCTCCTTTTGAACAGGGTCAGGAAAGCATATGTATGTACAGATACTTGGACGTCAAGGGAGACGGCGAATGAGTGAGTGAATTTCTTGTTTGCCCCCTTGTAGATATTTGTGAACCATCAGAGTAAGTTTCCACCCCCAAATTCTATTTGAGGGAACATAGTTAATCAACCCAAAGCATAGGACATTTGTTTTTCTTCGTTTCTCCCCCCCCCCCCAACATTTTTCATTTGTTGTTAAGTTCTGACTTGGGTACTTGTGTTTCCTATGTTGCATTCTGTGATGTTTGATACTGATTGTCAACTCCATAAGATCTACAATCACCCAGGAGACAAACCTCTGGGTATTCCAATGAGGAAGTTCCTGGATTAGGTTAATGGAGGTGAGAAGACCCACTCTAAATGTGGGCAACTGTTGCTGGCCCTGGAGCTGGCTAGGCTGAATAAGAGGACAAGTGCCTCCCTCCCCCACAGTGATGGGTTTACTCTTGTACTGAGCTAAAGAAACTCTGCCTTCCTCAGGAGGCTTTGTTTTTTCTCTCATTGTTGCAACAATGAGAGAGAGTTACTAAAAAGTAACTAAGACGGCTGTGGAAAGATGACTCTTGGGTCTGAATCATGTTCCACATGGAGACATTTTAATTCTTAGTTTTCCAATAGCCTCTGAGGACAGAATTGTCTTTGAAGTCAGATTATACTTACCAACGTAGCAGTGATTCAGCCATTTGGTGCTACAGAGTTGAGGGTAATAGAAACTTGTAAACTCTGGTGTTCCCTTAGGGACTCAGAGATGAGGAATGGCTACCCAGGTCCACATGAAGTCTTCTCAGGAAAGAAGACCTGAGTTAGACCTGAAACAAGCACTGGTTAGTTTTGGGTATACTGTGGTCCTCTTCATCTAGAAGGCAGCCTTTGTGAGCTTAGCCATCTCTCCCCAGAAGTACAGACATCATATCTGTTTAAAGCTAGAGTTCAACACTGATCAGGCAGACTGTGAGTCTGCCATCGAGCCTAGGTCTCAGTGGGCACTTAGCTTCCGTGTGTCAGCTGGAGTGAATTCACTAGGAATAGCAAGGTCTAGAAGCACATTAATGGTGACATGTTCCAAAGTGATTCCATACTTTGGCCAAGAAATTCTTTGAGAAAAACCAAATTGATTTTGGTCAACAAGTTTCAGTTTAACTCATTTGTAATCCTCGGCTGTACAGGCAGCAAGCAAGAAAAATCAGACACTCGAGGCTAAGAAGGTAGCTCAGTCAAGAATGTTCACTCCACAGGTATAAGGAACTGCATTCAAATCCATTAAAAATTTTGTTTTCATGCCTCTAGCCCCAGAATTTGGGGACAGAAATGGCAGATTTCAAGAGCTACCTCACTGGCTTGGCCTGGTCAAAACGGCAAGCTTCGAATTCAGTGAGAGACCCTGTCTCAAGTCAGTACAGCAGAGAACAATATATGAAGACATCTGGTATCCTGTTCTGACCTCCACATGTGTACAACATACACACACACCACACACCACACATGCACACGCGTGTGCGAGCAAACACACACACACAGTAGACAATACAATAGGTGGTTTTATTTTTTTCATATGTTGTTTGCTCCTGAGTCACACCCCAACCCCTGAAAGCTATAGTCACATTTAATGATTTCATTTAAGTCATTGCTGGATGCATGTTTTAAAAACATGGATTGGTTAAATAGACTTGAAAAAAGGTTTGCTTAAATGTTTCCTATTTATACAATTCCTAAACAAAACATGGTATTAAATACAGGTTTGCCTCCTTGGTGTCCATCTCTTGACTGGACTTCTTTCCCTTAAAGAAGAAATCTCTTTGATCTCTTTTAGATAGGCTTTATTCCACTTTCTTTGATATACAGGATGTAATAACTTTTAAAAAAATCTTTGAGGCAAAAATGGATGATTTGGGAAAGGCACAGAGGCTGGAAAGATGTCTCAGTGGGTAAGAACACTTGGCATGAAGACAGAAGTTCAGATCCCCAGCAACCCCTTGCAAACCAGGGCTTGGCTACACAAAGGTGGAGGAGGTGCTGGAGACAGTGCGGGGCTTGCAGGCCACCAGCCTAGCCCCAAGTTTAGTGAGAGACCATGTCTCAAAGGACTAATGTGGAGAGAAATGAAGTATGACACCAGTGTGCTCTGGTGGTCTCTGAACATGTCTACAAAGGCATTCAGACAACACACCCGGGAGGAGGAGGGAGAAGGGGAAGACCTGGAGGTAGCCATATCTCCAAGTGTGTTTTTGTGTTATATTTCTCAGAGGTGAGACCTTATTGCTTCCCATGCTACAAACTTTGATTGTTATAATTCTGAGTGCTCTGATTAGAAATTCTTCTTAATTAAAAAAATGTATATATATTATTTGGAACATTGCCACAAAGTAGCTGTCACCCATAGTGAATTATTGGTGTTCTGCCACAGCCTGAAAAATGACTTCTGTTAGTTCACACAGCACAATGTCACCAGCAAGAGGAATTTGCCATTTCTTGTGCCTAAAATGATTTCTGTCTGTGTTCTTCACACAGCTGAGGAAGTCACAGACCTGAAGAGGCAAGCAGTGGAAGAGATGATGGACAGAATTAAGAAGGGAGTTCATCTTAGACCGGTTAACCAGACAGCCAGACCCAAGGCAAAGGTATGTACAGCTGTGCACCCTACTCTCAGCTGTGTGTGTGCCTGTCTGTCTGTCTGTCTGTCTCTCTCTCTCTCTCTCTCTCTCTCTCTCTCTCTCTCTCTCTCTCTCTCTCTCTCTCTCTCTCTGTGTATGTGTTTAGTTATGGGTATTTTGCCTGCTTATGTGTCTGTGTATACTGCATTCATGTCTGCTATCCAAGGAGGCCAGAAGAGGGCATCAGTTTCCTTGGACTTGGAGTTATAGGTGGTTGCCTGCTGCCATGTAGGGGCTGGAAGTCAAACCCTGGTCCTCTGAAAGAGCATCCAGTACTCTTAGCTACCAAGCCTCCCACCCTTTCTTTCCTTCTCATCTTTCTTTTCCTCCTCCTCCTTTTTAAAGTAAAAGTTTGGAATCTGATGACAGCTACATCAGGACTGACTGCCAAGGCTTGGAAGGTAATGTGTCCAAGACGTTTTCAGTTCTGTAGGAGCCTGTTTTGTGAGGGCTCTGTGACTGTAGGTGAGTCTGAGCTGGTTTGGAAGGTCATACATCATCTCTTCCAGAGGGGCGTTGATGGGAGTCACCATGTCAGACAACTAAAAGTTGCTGCCCTCTCTCTTTGATCCCTTGTTCTCTTGTGGGTTTCTGAGTATCCGCTCTGTGTCAAATACTGTTGTGGGCACTGGGGGCTAAGGCAGTAAGGGATACAGACTTACCTCCCTCAGACTTCAGTTTATGTGTAGGGGGGAAACCACATGGTAATCGTGGAAGAGACCTAGTGGTAGAGTAAGCCGGTTTGCCAGAATACTGGCAGTTGCCTCCCAAGTAGCACAGTATGGGGATCCATGCTGGGTGCCCACACAGACCTCCTCCCCCGCCCCCTTGTGTCTGTCTATCACATTCAAACAGGCCCAATACCAGTTTTTGAGATTTCTCTAGAGAAAAAAAAAAGATATCCTTTCTTTCCTTGCTCTAATGAGATGTGGGCAGCCTTCTTTTCCTTCTTTGTTCACCGTACTCCATGGCTCGCTTCTGTTTTTCTTTCAAGACCGCACCTCTTTTGTGAGTGCGTGAGTGTGAGCAGGAACACGCATCTGAGCCTTTGTGCCTGTGCTGGTTCATGCAGATACATCCATGTCTGTGATGTGCACATTCCTGTGTGTGTGGGAGAGGCTAGGGAAACCTGAGGAGCCGCCCCTCAGGATGACTCTTGCCTCTCTCACTGGCCTGGAGACGGCCAGTGAGCCGCAGGGCTGGGATTATAAGTCTATGCCACCACACTAAACTCTTTTCAAATGAGTTCAAACCCAGGTCCACGTGTTGGCAAGACAAGTATTTTACCACTGAAGCCATCTCCTCAGCCTCAAGGACACTCTCCTCTAACTTTGTGAACTCCTGTGGAATAACTCCTGAATAGAAGCTCTAAGGCACCTCTAAAGTTGCCACTTGGTAACCTGCAGGCAAGACAGGCAGGCAAGGTACAGACTGAAAGAAGGAAGAAGGAAGTCTTACCTCACATCTAGGCAGACAGAAATTTCAACCAACTGTGCCTCTTAGGTATGAGCCAGTGATCTGGAAGCAGGGTTCTAAGTAGGGGAGGAAGAGAGAAGGAAGCTGGGTAGAATAATCCTGTAATAGTTTAGGTGCTACAGCTGGACAACCCTACTGTGTGTGACTCAATGAGACTGTTGTAAGGATCCACTGAAATGAAATATGAAAGCATTTTAAAATGAAGGGTCTGGATGCCACCTTGCAAAGACATTATTTTCCTGTCTTTTACGTCACAACCATTATGGAAATAAGTGAGAGCAAATTATTTCTAGAGAAAAATATAGTATCATAATAAAACCAAATTAATTTAGAGTAAAAAAAGTGTTAAGCTTGCTGTGATGGCTCCTGCCTGCAGTCCCAGCCGCTGGGAGGCCAGGGAAGGAATACCATGAGCTGGAAACCAGCCTGCGAAAGACAATCTCACAAACAAACAAACAACAACAACCCATTAACAGCATCTTCAAGCAAGGGTGCCCTGTGTCTGCTTTCAGCCTCAGGACATTCCCTTCTACTTTCTTCCCTTGCAACAATTGGCCCTTATTTCTTCTGAGCTCAAAATCTGAAAAACATCTCAGCAAGGATCTGTGGACAGCTGGGCTTTTCACTGGCTGCCATCAGACTGTGTTGGTGTAGCACACTGCCATCAGACTGTGTTGGTGTAGCACACTGCCATCAGACTGTCACGGCAGCACTGAGTGACTAGGCTGATAACCTCTGCTATTCATGGTCAGTGTACTCTTGAATCTAAACCTCTTCCCCAGGACCACAAGTCTCAGAATGTCACAGCCCTGATAGTGTATGATCCAGGCTCCAGAAGGCTTCAGCAGGACCATACAGGTGAATAACAGCTCTTTTGATTGTGCCTTTAGGTTGGGCATTGGTCTAAAAGACATGGTTGTCATGTCATTTTTCCTAAGAGCTAAGCCTGTATTGTGGATAATTATTTGCTGGCCTATTTTCCAAATCTCTTGATATTCTAGGTAGGTAGAACCGGCCTGGTTAGAATTAGTGTCTTAGCGCTTATGTCTGATACTGAGGAAATTCTCATTTTTCAGAAACCTGGGCTGGGAAGGTTGAACATCCTATCTTGGCTTTGTCTTTATTTTTGAAAAATGGAAATGGGATCATTTAAAAAAAACATTAATATTATATTTGTCTGTATGTGCATGCATACATGTGTGGTTGTGAGTGTGTATTGACGGAGTCAGAGGTCAACTTGGGGGACTCAGTTCTTTCCTTTAACAAGATGGGCCCAGAGTTGAACTTCGGTTGTTGGGCTCGAAGGCTCCTGCAGCCAGGGGTACTAACATTCTCTGTTGGTGTCCTTTCCTCCTGATGTGGTCTTACTGGGAAAGGCCCATTTCCTGTCGGTGGCCAGCCTTTCTGGAACTAAGAGAGCCATAGGAATTCTTTGCCCAGCACCTGTTTTCTTCTCTCACAGTTCTCTAGCCCACCTCCCTTTGCTGGCAGAAGTCTAAGCTAAGTCTAAGAAGATCTTGCTACTAAAACACCTGATGATTTGAAACCAAATCCTTAAAATCTAGTATTTACTAAAACCTTCTGTAGCTACAATGATACCCACAAGATGACACACTGTTTGGAAGAAGGTAGCCTGAGTCCTTTTGCTTTAAATATACCTTCTAAGTTTTTATCCAGTGGCCATCTGGTAGCATTGAAATGACTAATGTTTTCCTCCAAATCTCAAGTGAAAAACAAAAACAAAAACAAAAAACCTAACAACCAAGCTGATTGTGAAGCATAAAGGTCAGGGAGATGGCCTGCGAGTAAGGGTGTTTGCTGTGAAGGCGTGAGGACCTGGGCTCGGGTCCCTAGCACCTAGCTGAGCATGGCTACACCACAGCACCTGCACAGGGTGGGAGAGGGAGGGTGGGGGAGGGAGGGTTAGGGAGGTTGAGAGTGAAGCAGATGCAGGAAGATCCAGGGGGCTTGCTGACTGTCAGCATCTCCATAGTCAGCAAGCTCCAGGTTTGGTGAGAGGCCTGTCTCACAGGAGCAAGGTACAGAACGATGAAGAAGGAGACTTACATCTTCCTCCGTGCCCATGGTGCGTGTCCTTGAGCACACCATGAACATACGCCTAACCCTCCCACCTCCACAAGGATCACTTAAAACTTAGCACATAAAAATCCTTGTATGGAGCCGGCAGGACAGCCCAGTGCGTTAAAGAACTTGTCACTGAGCCTAGTGATCCATTCCTGGGACCCCCGTGGCGGGAGAAAAATCTTGCAGGTTGTTCTCTCCCGCCACACACACTTCATTCATTAAAAAAAAAAAAAAAAAAAAAATTCAAATTTTCAAATCAAATCACACAGTAATTTTTTCTTTCTCCTTTTGAATTACAGCCAGACTCTCTCAAGGGCTCAGAAAGTGCGGTGGATGAGCTGAAGGGAATCCTGGTAAGTAAGAGCCGCTGCCCGTGTTACTCTGACTTTTCATGAGTACTTGTTTTGGGGGTGTGTTTTATGTCCACTCTTAGGCTCGTTTCTTTGCACCTTGGCTACCTCCAGCCATTGGTGGCCAGCCTTTCTGGAACTAAGAGAGCCATAGGGATTCTTTGCCCAGCACAGACAAATGCCTTGTTGTTGACTGTGTTCTACAAGAGTGGCCACACACTCAGCAAGTCCTTGTTTGCTATAAGAGTACCCCAGTCCCACCAGTGTAGCAGGAAGCTCAAGGCTCTGCCCTTGTGAGAGAGGAACATGGAATTCCTAATACCTACATGTAAATCTGAGCTTAGAGCCAAACATAATGGTCTAGTGTTGGAGGCTGCCGGTTCCCTTCTGGTTTTTCCTCATATGCAGCCCTGGCTGGCTTGGAACTTGAAATGCTCTTCATGCCTTTGCCTCCTAAGGAATGGGGCTATAAGTATGCACCACTATAGCCATTTTATAGGGTGCTGGGGGTCCGTCCAAAGGCTTCCCCAAGGCTGCAAGCCTACTAGGCAAGCACTGGATTAGCCAAGCTGTTTCCAGCTCCATGAAAGTCTTTGTCACTAAGTTCATTCTCTCAAAGTACTTCCTGCCTGCTGAAAACATGTCCACTGCCCACCTCTAGCCCCGTGTCTCTTTTCCAAGTAAAACCCGGGGCCAGTAGAATCGCTCCCGAGGAGCCTCTCCAACCGTCTCACAGGAAGTGCTTCAGGCTCAGCTCTCTTTCAGACTCCATTCCAGCCCAACCCTAGTTATTATGCACAGTTAGTCAACAGACATGGGGCGGAGGTGCGGGAATAATCCCTGCCCTGTTTGTTGTTACTGTGCTAATTAAGCATCACGTGTAGACGTCCACATAATGACGGTAAACAACATTATTTTCATCAAGAATGACTTTAAACAGTAGACTTCACAGAATGGCTTAATTAGTTTGCTTTAGTTTTAAGTGAGTGGGATTAGCCCTGAAGAGTGGTGTATCACTGGCTAACAGTGGTGGTCTACCTACAGAATCAAGGATTAGACAGCCCCTGACAAAGGGCTTGGCTCTTAACCATACGGATCCTATGATGGAAGATTTTGTCATCTAGGGCTCTGCCCCTTTGACAGCCCCTTTTGTTGCTTCTTCATTTGAATGCTAATTCCTGTGGTTGAAGAAGTCCCTGGGGGCCTTAGGAGAGGGAAGAACAGCTCTGGTATCTAAGAGCCAACTAGACTCAGTGTGACTTGTTAAAAATTTGATTTATTAAGAAAATCAGATAATACGTAATTATGCAAAAATATATCAATGGCAGATAGTGCTGGATGGTAGCAAGTTTAATGAATATAGCATTATCATGTGTGTGTGCACACGTGCTTGCATGTATGTATGCATGTGTGCATTGCACACATGCTAAGCTTGTGCTTGACCACCAGTCTGTATCCACAGGACAAATTTGTTTTTCAGTATAATATTCACTACAATTTTATATTACTTCATGTAGATAGATTTGTGAAACTATTTATGATTTATGAAAACTCTATTTGAGTTCTTTCTTAGATCTCTGCCTTTTCTGAGATTCATGTATCAATAGGAGTAATAATTCCAGTATTAATATTTCTTTGTATTAATTGTGGACCCCCGTGGCCCTATCCCTACTCTTCTTTGCCAAATGACACTCTCTTCTACCCTGGTAGGAGTTTGTTTGAAGGATGTTCCCAGGGGCTGGGGTCAATAAGCCACATTCATTCTTACATGGGAGAAAGTGGAATTCCAGTGCAATGTATTTCCAGGGCTATAAGGATTATCAAAGTCCACACTGTAAGGATTATCAAAGTTAGCTGTGAGGAAATCACGTGACACATCCTGGTAAACATAACATGTGACAAAGCAGATATTAAGAGTTATGGTGAGCCTCAAGCCTCATGGCAAGGTAGTAATGGGACAGCTGTACCAAGAGGCACAGCAGATAGACAGGTGTTCTGATGTCCTGGAGTACAGAAAACAGAACTTCATGGGGACATTACTACTAAAAAATGGCTGTAACACATGGTGTAAACTTTGGGCTTTGGAATAATGAGAGCCGTTAGATACAAATCTCTAGCCAAGGTGAGCTGGAAACCTTACTCTATTTTTTTTTTTGAGGTGTACAGTTTTCAAGCCAATTTTTAAAGCATCAGTATTGACACTCATCTTTCCAAACTCGTATCGCTTAATATTTTAGGCCGAACATTTTGTATGTGCAACATTCACCAGGTATTTCTGTGTTCCTATCGAGCTTCTAAGGCTTAGGAAGTGGAGACTCTGGAGGCACGTTGTCATTTAAAAGCTACTTTATGAACAGATAGGAATGAATCTGCTCTGTAGCTCAAAGACGCACCCTCACTGTTCCCAACAGGTGCAGCCATGGCGGACTAGTCTTTATTTGACACCTGAAAGTTAGTGCGGTAACATTTGTAACATTCGAAACACTTGGGAACTAAGAGTGCTGAATGCAATGGTGATTTGAAACAAGATAACTATTTAGGGTTTTAATCTACATCTAAAACCCAGGCGTATCTCTGCCTTATGGTCCTGAGCCTCACTGAGTTCCAGGTCCTTGTGAAGTGAAGTAGTTGCGTGTACCACATGCACCACATGGCTTCTGAGCCATCTTCCGACTCGTGCATTTTGTGAATCCAATAGAGAAGTAAGGATCTCAGGAATAGATTATTCTATTAACACAGAATTAGTAAATGATCTGATTAAGGTAGAATAATCTTAATTAGCCAAGTCCGTCCTCATTTCATCTGAGGGTCCTGCAGAACGCTCCTGTCCTCCAGTTGCCCACACCTCTAAACTTTACTCAACGTTAGCGGCATCAACCCCATCAGGGGGCAACCGAACAAAAATGGGCGTTGGGGGGGGGGGCTCACAGGTTAGATCTTAGAAAATAGATTCTTCGGCATCCCAGCGAGGATTGGGGGGAAATAACGTTTATCCAAAGACAGAGCTGAAAGGCCATGCAAAAGATGAATTTAACAACGGTAGAGAGCATGTCATTTCCTTTCCAGCAGCCGTTTCCATTGGGGGAAATCATACGGTGACCTTGAGCGTCAAACAATGTGACTGCTCTGTAAGTTATTTTCACGGTGAGAACCGTACGGTTTTTAAATAGCTGCTCACACGCGTCTCAAATGGTAAGTTTCCTAGAAGCTTAAATAGAAATGACGCGAGGATACTTGTTCTTTACACTCTTTTCAAGTGTGTGGAAAGTGGCCATTCATTCTCTTTAATTTCCAGGAACAATCATGCCTTACTGTGTTTTTCATCAACAAGTAGATAGAGACCTACAACCCAGCGAACCAAGTCATCTCACTTCTAAACTTAAATAAGCTGTTAAATCACACATGTCACGTTCCTTCTGGATAGTTTACCGATCTTTGCAACAAATGAAAAGCAAAATGTCTCATTTCCAGGGGGAAAAGTGTCACAGGCTTCTTAGAGTATGTCAGTTGATCAGGCAGCTGGCAGCAACGGTGGTTAGAGCCCCTCCCCCTTCTCTATCTTTAAGCAGGTGTGGTCTCTGCCTAAAGATAATGAGGACATTGTCACAACTTTTCCTGTGTAAGATTTGTAATCTTCTGATTTTCAAAAGGAACTTTTTTTTTTTTCTGTCTTATGGTCTAGGGGATTACCATTTCTAAACAATAGGGCCCTGAGTATCCTTCCAGGAGCTGGCAGCTAGGAGGGAATAGGGGTAAAAGCCCTTAGCAAGTTTGGCTACAAACGTTGCTGAACAAAAGCTGCTTCCAGATCCAGGAAGTTGCCCTTTGTCTCTGCTGACTAGGTCTTGGGTCTCCTGATTTGCCCTGTCCCCTCACTAATGGTGCAGCTGAGGAGGAGCTCTTCAGAGAGCAGTAGGCTCTGGTCATGAAAGTCTTGTTACTGGGAAGCTACGTGTTCATCTTTAAGCAAGGAGGACCTCACTGCTCTATTCAGATGCTCCTGTGGTAGAGGAGATAGGGAGTTACTCTCTCCCAGTCACAGACTTCAAGGGACCTGGATGAGAAACCATGGCATTGGTCTTTGCCTTAGGAGCCATGGCCAGTTTCAGGAGCCTCACTTAATGGCCTCTTGTTGCATACAGTGTCTTCTGTGCACTGAAAAGGTATGCATCCATGTTCTCGTCTGTCAGCACGATGGAAGTCATGTAGGACCATTGTGTTCCTGTCCCATACTAATGCCAAGGTAGCTTAGCCTGCTACTTCTTCAGGTAGATAGACCACTGGGGACCCTTATGTTGCTTCTCAACAGGAACATTGCCCCCTGGTATGCAGCCAGGGTCATTCACTCAGTAACAAGACCACATAGTTTCTTTAGCACCTGAGGACTTGTGCTCTATAGTCCGTGCTGCTGCATGAAGAGGCTCTTCAAAGGTGAGTGGAATATTCCGTCCTTCACGGGTAGATATCAACATCTACATCACCAGTGGACACCTGCGTAGTCAGCTCTCTGAGAGCTATGCCTGTATGACTTGCTCTTCTGAGACGAAGCTCCCGTCTCCACCGTCAGCAGCATCTTCTGGAAAGTTCTAGTACTTTGTGTCAGTGAGGGTGTGTGTGCCAGTTTGAGAAACTCACACATAGACATCTGTATGTAACTTGTTTTGTTTCTTAATTACGTTTTGATTCTCACAATGTTTTATTGGTTTGCATCTTCTGTTCTTTTGCGTATTATATTAACCTTTTTGTTTTTGTTTTAGGGGACACTTAACAAATCCACTAGTTCGAGAAGCTTAAAATCCCTTGGCCCTGAGAACAGTGAAACTGAGTTAGAGAGGATTTTACGTCGCAGAAAGCTGACGGCAGAAGCAGATAGCAGTAGTAAGCCTCTCCAAGCCCTCTGCTCTCCTTCTCTCCTTCCTCTGAGCACCTTCCCCATGACATCATCTTTCAAATATTAGTCTTAAATGTTTAGCTTTTTAAAAAAAAAAGTGAGTGAGAAGTCCTGGCTGCATAGAGAGTGTCTGCAGTGCCTCAGGAGATGCTTGCACGGTCACCGTAGTCATCGGCATCTTTATATGTAGGTAACCAAGCATGTGTGGATTGGCCCTGTTCAGCAGGAGGTACCCTAGGACAAAGGCCCATGTGAAGACATCCGGGTGGGTTTTCTCATACACACATACAAAGTACCCTGATAATATTCACCCCAATTACCCAATCTTCTCCCCTCCCCCTCACTGGTCTTCCTTTTTCCAGCTAGTCACCTTTCTAAGTTCATGAAGTTTTGTTTGTTTTTGTAGTTTGGATATATGTGTATACACACACACACACACACACACACACACACGTTTTGTTTTTATATGTGCAGGAGCATCGTGAGGACTAGTTACAGGAACACAAGAAGTTTACCAGGGCTGTACCACCCAAGGAAATGTCTACCCCCTTCCCTGTTGCCTTTAGCTGACAATAGCTCCTTAAGGAAGGATGGACGTCTAGCCCTTCTCTCATCAGGGTGGATTTTGTCAACAGTACAGCATCAGATGGAGGTTTGGGTGTTCCAGACCCAGCCTGTCTTATTCTCTGCTTGCCCTTAGGTTACTCAGTTTTTCTGTGCCTCTGTTTCTTTGTGCCCTCTCTCATGAGGACAGGCATATGCTCCCAAATTATTCGCAAGGGGAAGTAAGGCAGTCCATGAAAAGTGCCCTGCCCCCGACTCGGCCCGGCATGGTTTGCAGTTTGGGAATTACACATCAGTTACAAACACAGAGAAACACCTTTACTCTTCATACCCAGTCTCTTCACACGTCTGCCAGTGACTCCAGCTCTGCCACCAAGTGTGAGCTCGCCAATGCCATTGGGTGCTGGAGCCGCATCATAGTCCGTGGATTGCGTCACAGATCAGTTCCAGACTTTGGGTGGATACAGTTGTCTGTGTGAGTTTGGTCATGGCAATTTATGAAGGTTGCCCCTTCATTAAGGAAGCTGGCTCGGAGAAATTATAGTGAGGGAGGACTATTTATCGGCAACCAGAGATAATGGGCTGAAGTTTGTAAGACTCGCCTTGGTGTGAGACAGACCATTGGAGTGATCTGTGGAGTCATGTTGACCAGCTTTAAGTTGCTAAAACTTTGTTTTAGACAAGGTCTTGCTATGAAGCCCAGGCTGGCCTTGAACTCATGCAACCTTCCTGCATCAGCTTCCCCAGGGCTCACATTCTTGGCAGTCACCCAACTGACTGAACTTGCTAGACTATCCACGATGGAATTGTGAAGGTCAAGCTCTGCTTTACACGAGGATTCACTTAACTGAGTGATTCCTCAGATCAAACTTGGCCAGAGAAGCAGCTGTGCTCTTATGACAGACATAGGAGCGCTCTGAGGAGATGGTTACTCGATCCCTGAGTTCAGTCCTCAGAAACCACGTTTTGAAATCCATGACTTGTAACCCAGTGATGGGGAGGTGGAGAAAGGGGGCCTCCACTCTGGAGACAAGGGATGCCACACTAGACAGCCAGGTGAGCTTTCAGAAGAGTGAGCTCCAGGACAATAAGAGACCCTACCTCAAAACAAGAGACACCACCCTGACCTAAACATGGTCAGTTCTTAGTTTAGTCTGCAGATTCTACGACAAAATCTCACACAAGGACTCTTCCCACCCTGCAGACAACCTGACAGGAACCTTAAAGAGGTATTCGGAGACATTTATATTGTATTAACACCACTCAGCCACCTTCCTCATCCATTTTGACTTGGTGCCTGTGCCAGCCTTCCCAGAATCCACCTGAAGGTGCTCCTGTGAGCCCCTCTGCTTCAGGCTTCACTCGAGTTTTACTATGGAGAAGTACATCGTGTGCTTTGCCACTCTCTTTCTCATTCCTCCAAAAAAAAAAAAAAAAAAATTCTCCACTCATGGATTTAGTCAGGCACGTGCAGCAGCCACTGCTCTTGAGCTCTGGGGAGGCACTTTGGTTTCAGTCAATGTGAAAGTGGGATTGCGAGGGAGGAACACATTTTAGAGACACAATAAGAATCTTCTGTTTGATTTCGTTTTCACCAGTGAGTTCAGTGTCCCGTTCAAAGGAAGTTGCAATAAAACATAAAAATCCAGTACATGTGGGAGCTAGCTCAGGTGGTAGCTCAGTTGGTAGAGTGTGTGCCTAGAGTGCATAAAGCCCTGGGTTTGATCCTGGGAACCACATAAACAGCATGGTGGCAAGCACCCATAATCCCCCTTTGGGAGGCAGAGACAGGAGGGTTAGGAATTCATGGTCACCTTCAACTACACAGTGAGTTAGAGGCCAGCCTGGGCTAAGTTCAGTCCTTCTTTAATTTCTTTTTTGGTAGATCCATTAGTACATGAACCAAGAAGTACGATCTGCCATTGGTAAAGTACTCTGTACTCTGAGGGGGTGAATCACAATCTAGCAGACCTATTCATGGGCTCATGGCCTCGTGGCATGTGACCTGTGACATTCACGGGCTTATGGCCATTAGTCTTGTACACTAAGACTTATGGGGAATAGGGGAGGGAACAGGTAGAGGGAGGCTACTTTAGGAAGCAGCCAGGCTTTGTAGACCCGGCCACAGGCTCATGCACTTTGGATGCACTGTCTTGCTCAGTTTTCCTTCTGGGTCTGGCTGCTGCTCCCTTTCCTATCCAGTCTGTTGGCCTGCTGAACTGACATGTCAGGGATGAGCAAGAGGCCCTTAGGAAACATAGGATGCAGCAATCATCACCAAAAACATTCTGCCTGCTTCATTTCTTTTTGTACGTAAGGAAAACACAAACCCTGGCTGAGCTCTCGGCCCCCCTTCCTGAGTGGCTTCAGCTGTAGAAACAGGCAGCAGGCATCTGTGTATTCAAAAAGAGATCTTCCCACAAGAACAGACATGCTTAAGGCTGTCTAGTGTTGCTGCAAAGTTACCAAGGACAAAGCAGAGCAGAGATGATGGACTTGACTTCATGTCCCTGTTTTCCAGGAGCTTCTTGGCTTGATCTTTTCGCCCTTCTTGCTGCCTTCCATTATCCCCAGGTGACATAAGGCTTAGTGAAGCTGGAAGGAAGAGGCCTTTCTGAGCAGAGCACTCAGGCACCACACCAGCCTCTCTGTGCAGCTGGTATAGATGAAGAAGTCGAGTCAGACCAGTCACCAGACCTGAGGGGGTTCTGTGCCACAGAGTCAGGCTGAAGGAAGAGTCCAATAGAACTGAGCAAATTTTCAGTCTCTCTGAGATAGGTATTCCAGCCATATTCATAGCTACAGAAAAGACTGTGTCTCCCGAGCTGTTAGCATTAGGGATCTGCGAGCATTTTGGATTGTATAATAACAATTTGGGAAATGGTTCTCTTCCTCTCTTCCTTCCTCCCTCCCTTCCTTCCTCCCTTTCTTCCTTCCTTCCTCCCTCCATTCCTCTCTTCCATCCTTCCTTCCTTCCTTCTCTCTTTCTTTCTCTTTCTTTCTTTGCCCTTGGTATGTAGTCAAGAGTAACCTTGATCTTTTGATCTTCCTGCCTCTTCCACCTTCCAAGTGCTAGGGCTATAGGTGACACCACCATGCCCAGTTTGTGCAGTGCCGTAGACAGAAGCCAGGGCTTCATGCCTGCCATGCAAACACTTCCCCACCGGAGCCACGCCCTGAACCTCAGGACATCTTCAATCTCCCAGCTCTCTTCTCAGTGATGTCCTTCAAGATTGTGTTCTAACTTCACTTTGACATCATTTAATTTGCACATTTGTGAACTGCTTGGTCTCTCAGTTAAAAAGCGATCCTTCTGAAGTTTTAAGATGGATATCCTTTGAGGCATGCTACTAGTGAAAGCTGAGGGTGAAGCTTAGCTTTAAGCCTGGGAGTTCTAGAATGCTGTGCCCATAATTTCAGTAGCAAGCCTTACTGTAGCCATTTAAATCCTGTCCCAAAGAACAGCAGAGACCAGAAGGTAAACAGCCCAAACTCTTTGCCACTTAATTTTTATAATCTTGTGTCTATATTTTTTAAGAGGCAATAAATCCACTTACCACTCATTCACATTAAAATGAAAATGTTCATAAAAGCTGTTTAATGCTCAAGAAGTCTTCATGAGCCTTTTAGAAAGAACCTTTTGACATCGGTCCATTTTCTGTTTAAAATGCAGAGCTGAGTTTTCGGAAGAATTAACTCTTGAGAGGCAAAATGGTTCAAGCGGGGCAGTCAGAAAGCCATATTTGGAGGGAAAAAAAAAGTTTCCACCATTGCAGTGTTGCTGAAGACTGGTCAGTGAAGAAGTGTGGCTAGAGATTTTGTGACCTCTTAAAGGTTTGCACACAATGTCCCAGCATGGTCCAGGTGCCCTAAAAAGTAGAGTTACCCCAAAGCAAAGCAGATTTCTAGTAGGGATTTTTTTTTTTCCTTTTAGCAAGTGCTTACACTTCTTAACCAGCTTGGCCTTTTTGCTTCCTCTGGGCTTTTCAGCTAATCTTTCAGACCCTTGATAAGCATCACACAGAATTATTAAACTTGAGGTATGTGTTTGGTTTTAAGGTCCTACCGGGATATTAGCCACCTCAGAGTCCAAGTCCATGCCAGTGTTGGGTTCTGTATCCAGTGTAACAAAATCAGCCTTGAACAAGAAAACTCTGGAGGCAGAATTCAACAACCCGTGTCCCCTAACACCTGAGCCAGGTGAAGGGCCCCGTAAATTGGAAGGATGCACGAATCCCAAGGTTACCTTTCAGTAAGTAACAATGTTCTTCATTAAGTAGAATGTAGACGAATCTCTAATGACTGTCATGCCTTTCTTTGTTGCTCTTCAGAAAGACTTCCATTCCGCCTGACAATCCCCTTTCTCCCTCCCTTGAGCCAGCTTCTGCTTCTAGGCTCCCAGCTTGGTGATTCCTTCAGCTCCATAGTAAATGCCACATGTCCTGAACTGGTCTAGCCATTGGGTTTGCCTCCTACACAAAGACTTGACCTGGATGACAATCCTGCCCCAGATACCCATCTTTCTACAACAGCTCCCTAGCCCTGGAGAAGCCACGGCATCTTTCAGACTCCTTTTGGAGCCTGCATTTGTCCA
>NC_000085.6:58117346-58229846 GCF_000001635.26 Mus musculus | reverse complement strand
ACGGTTAAGTAGTTATTTACAGAAGCCTGGACGCTTTGCTGGTTGCTACACTACTGAAGAAAACGTCTGCCTTTCTCAGCAACCATTAGTTACCAATAAACCCTCAGGGAGGGATAGGTCTTCCTGAGGAAGCTGACAAGCCCAGTCTTGTGCAGGTCCTGCGAAGGTTCTCACTGCTGCCTTGAACTCAACAGTGTGACAGCCATGTCCTGTCCAGAAATGCATCCCACGACACTCCACCCCTCCTGACTTCTCCATTCTTCCCACCCTCACTTGCGTTGTTGCTTGCATCAAAGAGAGAGAGAGAGAGAAAGAGAGAGAGAGAGGAGAAAGAGATATTAAGGCTAAGCATTCAGCAACCACACAGCACTTTGATGGTTCTGAGTCTCTGATCATAGCACAAAACGAAGCCTTGCTTACTAGTGCCACTCTGTAAGCGTAAAGATAAAGACCTAGAAGGCCATCTGAGAGCCTCATCTCCCCCATCTAGCAAAACACCAGGAAGGGCTTCCTCCCTGTGGTCTGTGACATCCTCAATTTTTTGTGTTTTTCTCTTGATTTGTTTATCCAGACTGCCTTTCCTCCTCCCTTGCTTCTTGGGTCTGATACCAAATAGCCAGTTTTATTTCTGGGTCCGTTTGGGTTGCAAGCTTTCAGAACTGTATAATAAAAGCCATACCTCCCAGGTTCTGGGATCCTCCTGGGGAATGGCACAGAAAAGCATGGCTCATGTCAGGCTGCTCAGGGATAGTGATGGTAGGGCTGGGACTCTAGGGCTGGGCGGAGGTAGGGCGTTGCCCCCGCTCCCAGCAGAAACAAGGCAAGAGCAGTCTGCAGTGTGACATGCACCTGGGGACCTTCAGGGTCCCCGACCTGTGCCATCCATTCATATTCTTATCATCCTCTGAACGCAGCCCCCAAGTCCCCAAGACACTGGAGATAGAAATTTTAGGAGCTGGAACAAGAAATGTCTAATAAAACCCTGAGAGAAATGCCAAGAAAGCAAATAAAAATTGTGACAGGAACAAGATACAAGACTGCCTGTGTTTGGTGATATAAATAAAGCATAAACGAAAACACAGCGAGGTGAAGGATAGGAGCGGGAGGAGCCATAAAAGTCCCATAAACCACAGCGCGCAACGCAGGGACGCACCGAGGGGCTTCAGCTCGCGGAGATTCCTCCCGTGCAAGCTGGCAGAGGAGGGAGTCGCCACACTTAAAAAGTAAAGTGAACTTTGGCCTCCGATTGCTCAGATGGGTACATAAATATAGTAATGGTATCTTTTTTCTTTAGGAATTTTTAAAATGTGTGTATGCAAAAACGTACGTGCCCATGGATGTTCCCATGCACACGGGCCCGGAGGAGGGTGTCATATCCCTTGAATCTGGAGCTGCAGACCTCTGCCAAGACAACATACTTGCTGTATGGCTGCTGGGATATGAGCTCTGGTCTTCATGACCCTGCCGTGTGCTCTTAACCACCGGGCAGTTCAGCCTCACGGCCCCTCGGAAACTCCCCTCTGGAAGTGTCCTAATTTAAAATCACACCCCTGGGAGCCACAATCCCACTGGAAGGAGTCCATCCCAATTTCCTCTGCAGTGTGCCAAAATCCATGCAGAAGTATTTCCTATCGTCCTACCACAAGATGATGTAGTGGGTCAAATAACCTGAAAAGATCGGAAAAGGTAACGCTACACACTCGTTTTGTTACTTTTATTATTATTATTAAAGTTTTTGACAATTTCATACACGTATCCAAAGTATTTTGATCAGATTCACTCCGTTGCCCTTATTGTCTGATCCCCCCCGCCCCTAACATCCTCTTTCCAGCCAGCCCCTCCCCTGCTTCTTATTTTGTTGATATTTTCATGGTCTGCTGAATTTACTTAGGGTTGCTTGCATGAGCATGAATGGGGGAGGTGTTCACCAGAGCCTGGCCAGTTTCCCCTTGGCTATACTACTGAGGAAGATAATGTCGGAGTCCCCAGCAGCTCATTAACTTCCACAAATGTTTTTGAAAGGTAGCTGTAAACAGACTGAAAAGGTAAGCTTCTGTAACAGCCACGTCAAAAGCAAAAGCGTGGGGAAGCGGAAACGACGCTCCTATTTGTATACTCATAAATGTAATAAATAATGCTTATACTAACGAATGTAAAAAGTGATGACAGATGACAGAAAATCAGATGACAAGAGCTGACAAGCAGGCAAGAGATTGTGCGTACATTATAGCTACAGGATACAGATATGAATACATGACCAATGGGTAGATGACAGAATATAACAAAGAGAAAACATTGATAGATAAGTACATAGAAATAAAAAAAGATCATAAATAAATAGTAGACACAGTGATAGATATCAATACGTGAGAGAGGCATTATTACCTAAGTAGTTTTTATTATGTCCACATATTTTTATTACTTTTGCTTTGGAGAATAAGATGCAGAGGAAACCCAGGCTGTATCCTGCCTGCCACTATCTCAGCTTCCAAGTCCTACTTTACAAAAAGAAGAGGTGATGACCCCCTCTGCCTCAAAGCTCTCTGGAGGCTAAAGTTCCCTCTTGCAGCCACACATCCCAGGAAGCAACCCGCAGCATCCCTACAGCACCGCCTGCAAGATTAATTGCCTCAATTTTGGGAAGAAACACCTCCAGGCACCTGGTGTGTGCTGTGTGCATGGCAGAGTTATAAAAATCCCTCACCCAGTGGCTGGATACTCGGGTGAGTCAGCTCCAGGCAGGGCTTTCCCAGTCCAAGAGAGGTTGGGTTAGCTCTTGGCAGGATATAACCAGCCCTGAAGATATGTTCCTGGGGGGCTCCTGAAGAGCAGCTGCTAGCTATCAAGAGTTCACATGCACCAGACACAAGATGGACAGGCTGCATGCCTTAGATTATATCAGCTCTCACTGCAACCACAGCTTCAAGATAGAATCTATTTTCAATTTGTAATGGAAGAAACTGCCTCTCAGAGAAGGCAGAGTTGGTGCAAAGCCACATCACCAAGGAGGGATGGAATTTTTTTTTAACCTTTGTCCAAGGCCAGCACCCAGGTAAACTATGGTAGCTGTGGACTCAGGCCTTGTGGCGAGATAGTCTCCTGGCTGCTGATCAGGAAAGGTCATGAGAACACACAGTTTCTCCACACACTGCAGTCTCCTCCTCCCACACTTGGTGCTACGGCTTGAGAATAGCCCAAGTTGGTTAGACTGTGGTGTGAGCTTGTCTCAGAAGATAATTAGATCACCTCCCTCGTCTGGAGGAGAAGAATAGCAGATTTAAAAAGAAATATGACAAGCCATCGGAGTGTCAGGACTGCTCCCCCGAGAGAGAGCCACGCTTCCATTCCGGTCCCTCATTCCAGACGTGGAACCAATTAAAGTAGCTGCAATGCACACATTTAAACCAAGCGACAAAAGACAGCTAAAGTGTTTTTAAAGAGCCACTTTGCCCACAAACTGCACTCAAAGAAGCAGAGCTGACCCGTTACACTGTAACTGCGCAAGTGCAAGGCTCAGCTCTGAGGTATTGAGGGCCATCGCAGGTGCCCCTACAGCCATCCCCATACATCACTTGCCTCTGGATCCTCACTGACTTAGTGGCACATGAGAGAGGTGAGGCAGACATGGCTTGTGTTTCCGATCCTTTGCAAGGAGCTGCCTTAGGGAAGACTTGTCCCTGCCTGGCCCTAGCATTAGCATGCTCTGCCAATCCTGCTCCACATTTGGACAACTTTGAAAGGGGCAGCATTCTCCCCTCTGAGAAGCCCCACCCCATCAGTGCAGCTCTGTTTGCCTCGTTGCCTCAGAACTAGAATGTCCAAAGTGTGCAGACCGAGGTCAGCTTCCCATTACTGTAGCAAATTTCTGGGAGAAGCCATCTTAAAAAGAGAAAAAGTCCTCTGGTCTACATACATGCATGTGGTGTGCACACCCCTGGCACACACTCAACAAATGAATGTGATGAATGAACTGGAGGGTCAGTATGAGCCGGTCCCATTATTATACATGTACAAAATTCTTTAAAGTCTCTCAAAAGGCTTTGGAGGAAGAGTTGGGGCTGAGGAGATGGCTCAGTCAATACATTCCTTGCAAACATGAAGACGTGAATTAGACCCCAGAGCCCACATTGAAATGCTAAGGCTGGTGTTATACACTTCAATCCCAATGCTAGGGAGAGGGGAAACCACCGTGCACATCCTAGGTGCTAGGTGGACAGCCAAATTGATCAACCCCAGATCCCAGTGAGAGACTCTGTCTCAGAAAATAAAATAAATTAAAATGTAAAAAGATAAGGTAACTGGAATCTGAGGAATGACACTCAAATTTGACCTGACTTCTACATGTGTGTGTTCAAATGTCTACATCATCTATATCTGCATCATCTACACCAACACACATACATAATACATATACACTTACATAATACAACTATATACACATACACTATATACCCATACATACATAAAACCACATACCCATACATACATACAACCATACAATCATACACCCATACACCATACATACATACATACACACAATCATACAAACATACATACATACACATATACACAATATAATCATATACACATATATACACACTTATATAACCATACATACATATATACATAAACACATACAACCATAAATAAATACTTATAACCATATAACTCTACAAATATTTACCCATACATACAACCATGCACCCATACACCATACATACATACATACGTACAACCATACATACATACACACAACCATACAACCATACATACATACACACAACCATATACCCATGCAACCATGCATATATATACATATGTTCGACCATATATATATGCAACCAAACATACATAAATACATACATACATCCATGTAAATATACATATAAGAGAGTATAAGAGAGAAAGATTGATGGATTGGTGATTGACTGACTGATTGATTGATTGACTGGGCTCATGATTTTGGAAGTCCATCACTGGAGGAAATCTTGGCAAAACCATCTACCTCACAATGGGACATAAACAGACAAGGAGGAAATGACCGGATCCCACAATCCCCTGCAAGGGAACACCTCCAAAGACCTCAACCTCCTTACTAGGCCCCACTTGTCAAAGCTTGCACCTCCTCCCTATAGCACCAGTGTCTGGGTCAGTCAGTCCTTCAACATGTAGGTCTTTGGAAGACATGCAGGAAGCATACTATACCAATGGTGATGGAAAGTGAGTTTTATCTGCAGTTGTAGGAGAATTTGACTCCTCCTGGAGAGTTCCCCCCAAAAAACATTATCCACACAGCCCTCACCTCAGCCCTGTTTTCCTTCCCTTGAAAGAGGATCCCGGCTGTGGCCTGTGGCCTTCCGTGACTGCCCATTACTGTAAGAGGAAAGAAGCATGCTCTGACAGCTGGTTTGTGATCCCTTCTCTCCCGGGGCTCTCAGGTGATGTCTCCTAAGGGAAAGGAATTCATTTTGCACAACATCTTCACACCCAAGCTGTTTCTGGCCCCTCCTACCAGCCAGTGTGATGCTCCTGATAATCCTCTTTCTGTATATGCAGAGGAAGGCCCTGCATACCTTTGTTGGCCGACAGCAGACACAGTTTCCTTCAGCCCAGCATCTCTCAGCCCTCCCTTCAACACTGGGACCTCCTTTGATTTCCTGACTTGCTTTCATGACCTCTCCCAACTCCAAAATTGCAAGGTATTTTAATGCACAATGCGCCATCCACTTCTGCAGAACACATCTACATACTTGAATATATTCGGGGGAGTTTTAAAGGCAATTTTTTTTTTTACAGAATATTAAGTGTCCTTTGAAATACTCTCCACTATAATTTAAGAGATTGCCCGTGTCAGATGCGCAGCCCAGGGATGCCAGCAATGGCTTTAGGTGACAGCTGTTTGCTCTAGTCTGATAGCTGAACAAAAGCAATAGAGGGCTGGGCTAGTGGTTCCTCCAGAGGACACTAAAATGTCCTAAACCAGGGTGTGGGGGCTGGAGCAACTCACAGTGTATTGCCACCTCTCAGTAGGATCACTGTCTGCACAAGGAGTCCTCGTATCCAGCTTCCCTTCTGCAGTAAACCTCGCACGCAGACATCAAGTCCTATTGACCAGGTGCTGTCTAGATCCTACAGGTCTGTCCACAGCTCCCACCGTGAAACCCACTTCCGTTTTAGGTCCCTGATTGGCTTCCATCTTTTCCCAATTGGAGCCAAAGATTATTTCTCCAGGGTGCCCTCTTCCACTAATGGCTTACACAAATGCAGGTACCACAATAAATCTCGGTAGCCACCCGGGGGTGGGGGAGAGCAGACAGACCTCTCTCAGCTTTGCTGACGAGGAAACAGACTCATGTGAAGTAACTTGGCAAAGCCTCAGGAGCAAAAAGGAGCATCAGGCTTCAGGTGTGGGGAGCCTGGCTGGCCTTAGATGCCGTACCTTGGGTTATCTTGGCTCTGGTAAGCCGTGTCATTTGTCCAGGCCACAAAAGGATTAGATTCTCAAGGAAACCCGTGGAATTAAATTCATAATCTCTGGGTCTATAGAAACCAGGGTATGCACTTGGACTCTTCTTTTCTTAATTTGCTCTGCGGAGAGTGAGACATTGTCCTTTTGATACACAATTTGTGGGTGATATTTTAAAGGGATTTACTCAGATTTGCCCAAGTCCTTCACAAGAACAGTCAGATCCCATTCTCTGCCCTCTGCTAATCTGTCTCCTCCTCCAGAGAACTCATCTATCCCAGCTCCCACCTTCAGCTGGCACCCTAAACCCACGGAGCACATCACCCCCTCCCCCACTGCACGGTCTCACTCAGCTTCCAGTATGCCCAGCCTCCGAGGAAGACCCCATCATCTCTTTGAACTCTTTGCCTACACTGACGTCATTGTCCCTTCCCACTATCCTCCTCTGGCCTTCCCTGCAGACTTTAATGCTTGCCCTATTCCAGGCATCCTTATGAGTGCTGGGTACAGTTGAGAATAACAGAGACAGGTCTGCCTTCTCACTGAAACTACACAGTAACGGGAGGAGTGTTCACAATGGCAACTAAGCATGAGGATGTGACAATGACACATGTCACCTGTCAAAAGATAACATACATGAAATATGAATGCTAACGGCACCTATGTCACTGGTACCTTATCTGGTTGGCTCTGAGGATGAGGTGAGGTGACACAGATAATCAGCTTCTGTCATGGAACCAGTACCACAGACACACATGGCATCTATCACTGAAACACATGGGTGCTCTGGTTGTTATCTGGGTGACCAGAGGACGTCTCTTTTAGAATGTGCTCATACTTAAAGTCCAAGTAGGTTCTTTTTGTTGGAGGTTTGTTTGTTTGCTTAAGAGGCCCTTGAAGCAGGAAAGGAACAACTTTAGGTCAGGGCACAGCCAGGCCAAGATGGAAGTGGGCTAGATGTGCTGAAGAGAGCAGTCTAGCCAGCATGGCTGTGTGAAGATACTGGGGGTTGGAGGCAGAGAACAGCATGCAAGTGGCAATGCGAAGAATTAGGTTGTGGCCATGGTCCATGCCAAAGGGTATCTGGGATGCTCACAGAGCAGGTGGGCACAGTGGACACAGATGGAAGAAGAGTTTGCTGGGCTGCACACCTAAGGTGAGGGTGAGCTAGGGCAACTCCCAGGCTAAGCTAAAGCAGCAGGCCCTGGGTGGCTCCTGCGCAGGCGAAGAGGACGTGAAGGAGGTCACATAGGGTGTAGAGGAAGGCGCCCACAGTTCTTTAGTTAAGTTTGGGTGCCTAGGATCCCTTAGTCACCAGCCTCAAACTTCACCATGCCCTCTGGCTGGCTTTTCTCCTTGCAGACCAATCTAACATTGGCCAGTGGGGTGCGGTCTTCCCTCTGCTCTGTGGCTCTCCCATGCACCTGGATGAACCACTCTCATCCTCCCCACCAGGCCACACAGGCCCCAGCTCTGATCTAAGCCACCTTTCTTGCTCCATACATATCCATCTATTCACTGCTTTCTAAATGTGCCCTGGGCACCATCCATGTCTTCCTACTGCCACCACTTACATATCTGATCAGCTCCCATCCAGAAAGTCTTCCAGGTCACCTTACCTTACAATGAACTTTCAATGTGAAGTCCTCACTGATTGCTAGTCACTCGGGTGCTCCTGTCTTCCTGTGTGAAATGTGTACACAGTCTAAGAGCAAGAGACTTCACTCCTTAGCAAATCTCAGAACATGGCTACCCGTCAATAAAAGGGAAGGTGACTCTGTGTGTCCCTAATACACAGACTCAGACACAACGTCGCTTGGGTTTTCTGAATCTCCGTTTACCAGTTATCAAAGGGGCAGACACCAGGACACACACCAGTAGGAGTAGGAGTGTACACTGACTCATTCTTGCAACACTAGTTGAGCTTGGTTTCCTTCAGGCTCTGCCTTTCTCATTTTGAGGGCATGGGGTCTACCATGTGATAGACCCTCCCTGCCTTTAGGAAACAGAGGCAGAATATACTTCTCGGTGTCCTAGCCTAGGAGAATCCAGACTTCTTGGGTGCAGTAGAAGGCCTCACTAACACCAGGAAGTCAGCTCTCTCAGATGTGCTTTAGATGAGCTCATGACACCCCAAAGGGTAAAGATAGTTTTTATGAATGGGATTCAAGCCTCAGGAGAGGACGCGGTCAGCAAAGCACTTTCTTTGCTAGCCCAAGGACCTGAGTTTGAGCCTCAGAACTCACCTTTTAAATGCTGGGTATGGTGGCAAGCATTTATTTCAGTGCTCCGTGGAGGAAAAGTGGACCCCTGGAGCTTATAGGTCAGTCAACTCAGCCTTGCTTGGTGAGCTTCCATGGAGTAAGAGACTGAAAACAAATCAGTTTCCACCCAGGGCCGCAGCAGCCCTCACATGAATTCGTACATGTGTGCACGCATACATATGAACACACGGACACACAAAATAAACAGGATTAACATTTTTCTAGGTACCTAAGTGTCATAAACCCTCATCTGCTTGCTTTTTTTTTCCTGTCTTTACAAGATTACCAAACCTCTGCCACCACACCCCAAATTCTTCTGTGATGACATCTGCCCTCGAGGTGCCTCTGCACATTTACGCAGCAAATGACTGACTTGGCTCCGGCGTTCCACAGAACAGAGCCATTTCCTTCGACAGGCACCCTGTCACCTAATTGCCATTGTGTGGGAGTTCATTAACGCTCCCTTAATCTGTTATGAAGACTTAAAAGGCTTTCAGATCTAGTCAAACTCAAAACACATTTATTTGCTTTTACGATGATTGAAGTGATGTGCACTGTAAATAACCTTATGTTCAACACTTGGCGATATTAATTTCACTCGACTTCATGACTTAAGGTCAAACATGTTCATCAAAGCCGCCGTCATTAGCACAGTTTCCTTTTCTATTAAGCGATTATGATCGTTTACTATTAATGAGTCGTGAAGTTTTAATAAATTTTTGCTGGTGTGAAGTCGCCAAACAGTAATTATGATGCGCACTGGATGGGTGGCTTGTTCCACAGCTTAAGTGAGGCCTGGTATTGGGTAAAAACAGAAAAGAACGGCGAACAATTAATTAGCCGCTGCCGTGGAACCCAAACAAGCTTTGGCCGGCTGGGAGAGCGAATGCTTTGTTGGTCTCAGTGAGCTGTTTAGTCATGTGACCTGGTCCTCTAAAAATCCTGCTGGGGACCTAAGGGGTGGTTTGGGGCCGAAGTCAATATTTCTAGCATAATTGTACCGCATCATGGGCTGTTTGGGGCAGGATGAGGCTCTTGAAATAACATTGAACGTGGATGAAAATGGACGGAGAGGCTGCCAACAAATAATCACCATCTCTCAGCTGGGTGGGAACCCCGGACTCCCGAGGTAGCCAGAGATGGCGTGGGAACGCTGGACTCCCGAGGTAGCCAGAGAGGGGGTGGGAACCCCGGACTCCCGAGGTAGCACCCGAGACGGGGAGGGGAGCTCGTATACCCTCAGAGTCCTCCACATGACACAGAAGTCGCTCTAGAGGATTGTGTTAGGACACAGCTTGGTGCCCTCTCTGCCCTGTAAAATGTTGGTTCCACAATTCTGCCTGGGGCCAAAGCGTTTGCGTTCACAGGTAAGTATTCTGACACAAGGAACACGAAGCTCACAAGATTTCTCTAGAAATACTTCTCTAGAAAGCCCAAGTCACAATTCTACAGAATTATATGGGAGCCAAGATCCTCATTGAGCAAACAAACGTGTCAGGTCCCATATTTAACACGAGGCTGTAAAACTTTCAGATTAATAATCCAATAAGGAAAGGGTGATGTGTGTGAAGAAAATATAATAACTGAAGGTGTCTTTTCTTACAGGCACCAGGCACAGAGCTGAGTGTTTTATTCGTACAGTCGGAGTCGATCTCACCACAACCCATTTTATAGATGTGGAACCTGAGTCAACCGATTCAAGCAACTTACTTAGTTGCATAGCTAGCCGATAACAATGCCAAGATGTGTGCTTTCTGAGGCAGGCAGTAGGCAGTGAGCAAGCATATTTAGAAAGAGGAAGAGTATCTAGAGAGCTAACCTTAAAGACCCTTCCAGGGATGTCTGAGCCGTGCTAGTTGTCCAGGACAGCAGCTTTCAGGAGTCTCAGAACCCTGAAGGCACATTGTTGTGCCCCAGAGTCTGTGCTAAAGTGAAGGGTTAAATGGAGTTTCTTAAGTCTCCTACTCCATACTCCCTTCTCGCGTATGTTTCAATGACTGGGTCATGCCATCATTTGATAAAATGACTGAAAACTAGAGACTCGGAGCAAGCAAGGAAAAGGGCATAGGTGGGAGTGAAGACCCAGAGATGCTTCCGGATCAAATCAGGTGAGGGGTGAGGGGTGAAATGAAGGTGATTGCTGCCTCCTGGCTCAGAATTTGGTGGGAAAAGATCACTATGGATCAGGAGACAAGCTAGAAGGTTGAGAGATAACAAATCATTATTTACTTTAGAGTTACCAGATAACAAATTCTTTCAGGAAGCAACCCACCAATTTCTGAATGAGGCTGAGGGAGACTCTCACAACTCCTTCACTCACGTCCTGTGTGAGAACAGTGAACACCCAGCTAGGTCCATCCCTGTAAATGGGGCACCACAGCTGTGTCTACAGGACAGAGGGGACTCACTGGATTCCCATCAACATCTCAGCTTCCCCTTGCTAAGCACCACGCAGGTGCCAAGCACTGGCAAAGCCTTCTGAAAATTGGCCATTTGACACCTCGGAATTGCCCAGGAGGAAGACACAGTTCTATTTCCATTTTACATATGGATCTAATTCAGCGTACCATGCTGCCAGGGGAGCGTGTTAGGTTGTGAAACTAAACCAGTGTGCTCTTCCTCTCGGTCTGTGATGGCGCAGGGGGGACCATGATTCATCTTTAGGATGGAGTCAGAAGTAGCTCTGATCCAGCTAAACGGAGTGACCTGGACAGATGGGGACTCTGCTAATTTACAACACAGCTGGGCCATCCAGCCACATTTAAAAGCACATCCCGGCTTGAGGTTACTGCTCCTGTAAGTTGGCACAGGTTGCCCAAACAGAAGAACAGTTAAAGAGTCCATGGTTTGGAGATCCCACCCAAGATGGCCAAGGTGTATGGAAATGCATAGAAAATATGGCATAAAAATGGCAAAAGACATCCTGTGACCAATCCAATACCTTGCCCAGAGGAAATGTGCCCAGAAATGATTTTGTTAGTGATTTCTTTACCCATTAACGATTGCATACATCATTGTACGTTTGCAGGTCTTCCTGATCTCCCTGTCAAGGCACTTACTAATGCAACTAGAACCAGGTATCTTTGCCCCTCAAATGCCATCTGAATGACTATATCCCCTGATTTGCAGAGAGCAGTCTAAAAGCTGAGTGGAGCTGGCATACGCCACTGTCTGTGTTCTTCACAAATAGGGTTGTCGTCTTATTCTTGGCAGAACTGGTGTCATCTGGCCTTTACCTCATTAGGTTTGTCTAGAGTCTTCCCCATCTGGGAGGGAAATCTGATAAATGACTTGAACACAAGGTTGTGCCAACAGAGAAGCAAGAATAACGGGGTGGAAATTGGCAACTATCTCAGGGAAACATGTTTCCAAACAGAGAGAGAAGCTGAGATGGCCCATGGCCCAGACTCCAGTGTGAGGCTTCCTGTGGTGGGGTGAGTCCCTCTCTGACTAAGGTCGTAGAAAAGCTTGGTTCAAGGGCATAAGAATGCAGCCTCTATGGACTATGCTACAATGGCCATTGACTTCATTTTACATGGTGTAAGCAAATATTAAAAGCTGGGTTTTGTCAAACACTAAGCATGTAGCAAATGGTCTGCTAGGTACAGCCACAGGCATCACCTCTCAGGGGAAGGCTCAACATGGCTCTCAAACCCCAGGAACCGGATAATATCGACAGTGGCTCTTTCCCCTAATGGCACCATGGGTGATTTCTCTCTGCTTTACTATGCATTTTAAATGTTCAATGTTGAACAATTAGTCCATACAACAAAAGAACATCAAACTCTGTTTATAAATTTATGTCTATTCACTGATCAGACACAATAGAGACAGACAAGGAAAATACATCTCTGTCCATGAGAGGACCAGAGGACAGTTATATTCCAAAAGCAATGAATACACCTGCTGGTTTTGACCTTGCTTCTGAAATGCCCTTCCTAATGCAGAGAAACTAGAGACCTTGATGAAGGGCTGATTCTAGGGCTAAGAAAGAGATGAATCTATAGTATTTTGTTGTCATAATGGGGAGGGGATACTAAAGACGACCATGGCAATGCATCAAATGAAAGGGCACTAGGGAAACTTTGAGTGAGAAAATAAATTCATAGTGAGAAAACAGGAAAGCACAGACTAAATTGAGAGGAATTAAATAACAAATGGAAAGGCTGATGAGGAACAGGTTATTTACCAATCTTGAAGTCTGTCACCTCAGGTTAATACTTAATAATTGTCAGGCAGGAGTGAGGAGAGTAATTTTATAGTAGGGAAGCTAGTGATTGACACCATTGTCACAAGACATGATGAGGCAGTCGACATTGTGCGACACCCGCTTAGGAGGTCTGGAAAGGACTCTCCTCACTTCTGTGACATTCTTGATAGACTTAAATTCAGAACATCAGCCTAACAGCAAATGCTACAGGCTTTACAAATTATCTGCTCTCTTGCCTGAGTTAGCTTTGACTATCAACTTGACACAGCCTGGAGTCACCTGAGAAGGAGGCCTCAGTTGAAGGACTACCCAGATCAGACAGGGCAGTGTGCATACGTGTGAGAGATTATCTTGGTTGTTGGTTGATATAGGAAGGTTCGGTCCACTGATGGCAATGTCATCCCCTGTGCAGGTGATCCTGGGCTGTAAAGGAAGCTAGCTGAACATGAATCCAAGCATCAGAGCTCCTCCACGTTTTCTGTATCACGTTCCTGGCCTAAGTTACCTCAGTGATGGACCGTGACTCTTTTCTCTTCAAGTTATTCTTGAGTGGCATGTTTGTATCACAGCAATAGACAGGAAAACTAGTACACATGATCTTCAGAAGAAATCATGATCGTGGGGTTTGAGGTGAGTCTTAGTGGACAGACAATATTCCCGATGACAGAAATACAACGTGGCCCTAAACTGGAACCATTCTGGAAACTTTTTGAAGTCTGAGACTTATAGAGATGCAAAAGCAGAGATGCTAGCTTCTGGACTTGCTGCTTGTGTTTTGGAAATGAAATGACTTTATGTGCAGTAAATATACAAAAAAAAAAAAAAAAAAAAAAGCAGAGTACCTGGTGTGATGAGTATCATGTCTTCAGGTCAAAGAGTGTACAATTTGCCAAACTTTTGGTGGGTTTTTTAGTCTGCTTTAAAAATACAAAAAAGAAAGTCACTTATGTACCAGAATGAATGGACTACATGGTAAGGTTGTGAACATTAATGCAGAGGAAATTCTATTTCTACCTGGAGGTAACCCCAAGACTTAGAGCTGAGTCAAGATTTCCTTAATGTATGTCTTAAGGCAGACATCATTCTATATCTGAAAGTTTTCCATCCTACAGCACATACATAATGTCTAAGACATTTTTACAGAACGAAATGAACCTTCTACCTCAATTGAAAACACGCCATTGGCCGGGCGGTGGTGGCACACACCTTTAATCCCAGCACTTGGGAGGCAAAGACAGGTGGATTTCTGAGTTTGAGGCCAGCCTGGTCTACAAAGTGAGTTCTAGGACAGCCAGGGCTACACAGAGAAACACTGTCTTGGAAAAAAAACACGCCATTGGAGGGCCTACAATGCCAACCGTCCCACCGACAAGAACTAGTTGTCAAAATTAATGCCAGGAGGACTAGATGAGGTGAGGTGCTGAAGTGGTTTATTATTTTTGAATGAGTTATTAATGAGTTTCGATCCCAGCAATAATTAAATACCAGGGCCAATTTTCAGGAGATTAATTAGGTGAGATCATCTGGATTGATGCATCCAGGTAAATCCTAAGCATGGCCAATGGTCCAGAGTAAACATCTGCCATTATCACAGTCATTAGCCTTATCATTATCCCTGTAACAGCAAACAGGCTTCCTAGGATGTTTCTCTCCTCTTCATTGCAGGTGGGCACACTCCAGGCTCATCTCGAGGCATCACGCAACAATTTAAACATGTGTCAGTAAGGTGTGTCAGAAACTGGTTCCTCATGCTGAACATTATGAATCCATCAGAGCAGTGGCCATTGGTGCTGAGACAAGAGATTCCCTTGGGGACATCGCAGTGCAAGACTCAATAACCAACAGACTGCTTTAAGGTCACACATATTGACCTATAATTGGTTCCTCCCAGAGAGTTAAAGGCAAAAGGAAGGTCTGTGAAAATTGCAATCCCAGAGTGTTTCTGCTTTTATTCTTCCATCTGTTACTCCTATAAAACAGTGAACTAAGAAACTGAGGCTGGCCATGTAGTCAGGATGAAAAGGTAGCTTTAAATGGTGTGCCCAGTAAACTAATTGGTTTGTAACTAGGGGAAGGTAAAAAAGCGGAACACGATATCTACTGCCAGCAAAATGAAAGACTAGGCACCTCGACCAATCTCCCCACTGAAAATAGCTTAAAATACTGGCAAAACACTGTGAGCGCCCTCTGAAGTGCTCTGAGGAGCTGGCAAGAAAATAAAAAACACGGAGGCCAGAGAATGAGGTGAAGACGACGGGAACTCAAGAAGCAGAAATGGAACAGCTTTCATTGGGGTTATTTGCAGAGCCAAGGACATCAAACGTCCAGTTTTCCAGGCACATGCAGCACCAGGGACAAAGCTCGGGTCTGTTCAGGAGGAGTGACTCGAAGAACAGTCCCAAACGAATGAAACCAGGCTCTTCGAAGCTTGGTTCTCAGTGTAGGGAGGATTAGAAATGAGTCCACTCTGCCCCCACCAAAAAATGTGCTGCCCTGGACCCCAGAACCGAAGGATGAAGAGGGTCCAAAGAAACCATTCTGACACTATGCTCCTTGCTTGGGGTGCAGTCTGAGTTCTGTGCAAGTTCCCCCAGATTAGCCAGGAGCCTGGGCGTCAGCGGATCTTCTCTTACCATACTATCGCTGACCCCAGAGCAGTGCTGAAGTGGGGCCCACAGCCATGATTGGGAGAATCTAACAGGAAAAGTCTAACAGAGGTAGTGTAGGGGCAGGGAAAAAACAAGTCTGATGAAAGCCATGAATGCATGAGTTCAGGAGGTGTCAACTCCATGTATGACGAGTATAAACAGAGACGTGTCACAGGGAAGATGCCAGCAGAGCCACCAAGGGAGAGAAGAATCCTGCAAGCAGAAAGTTGGCAGCCATCACTGTGATTGACATACAGGAACCCTCGAAGACGAACTGCCATCTTCTCAGCAGGAAAGAGGAAGGTCAGAAGTCAGTGGTGTAATGTACCCAAAGTGCTGCTGACATATCAAAAAAGAATTATCTACCCTGGATTTTATAACCAGTAAAGTTAGCTTATGAAAATGAAGGCACCAAAGGCATTCCAGATAAACAAAAACCAAAATAATATCTGTTTCGAGCCAAGCTGATTTACAGACAATGTGAAAAGTAATTCTTTAGGCTAAAAGGTCCATGATCCCAGATGGTAATTTGAATCTATGTGGGGAAAAAAAGAGTACTAATACTTTTATACAAAGGAAGAAAGAAAATATGTCATATATTTTCTCCTTTCTCCTTTTGGCTGAATTGAAAATCACTGTAAAAAAACAAAAAACAAAAATAAACAAAACAACAAAAACAAAAAGAAACAACCAAACCAGCAACAACAACAACAACAAAAACCCAGTATGTATGTAAGTGTGTTGTTGAGGTTATAATTTATAGAAATATAAAGTATTCTTCCTGAACAAAAACCCTGACAAAAGCATCTTGAGGGCCTGGGGTTTCTTGTGGCTGCTGATTTGTAGGGGAAGCCAGGGGACAGGCATGGGAGGCAGCTGCCCACACAGCCCCAGCTGCCCACACAGTGTCTGCCGAGAGAAAGCAAGGGGACACAGTTCTGCATTCAGCTTGTTCCTTTCCCTCTTCCACTCATCCAAGCAGTGCAGGCCTCCAGCCTGTGAGACTCGGTGTGCACATTCAGGGTGTGATACAGCAGCGTTGTCTCCTAAGTGACTCTAGCACCAGTCAAGTTGACAATGGAGACTAGCCATCACAGGAGGTGAGTGTCCTAAGAGCCACCCACCAAGTGGAAAGTGCTGCCTGTTAGTCACATCCTTCTAAATGACAGACCAGCCAGACTTTAGATGCGTTTGGCATTCTGCATCCACAGAACATTCTGTTGTTTGGATAAAAAAGATTTGAAAAAACATCATGTCCATGCTGAACATATAAAGCTTTTATTCTGTCACGATTAACTAAAACACAGCATAAAATTATTCACATAATATTCATACTGTATTAGGTTTTATAAGTGATCTGAAGATCATTTAAAATGGAAGGCTATGCATACATAGGTCTTCTAAAAAAAAGTATACATTATTTTATGTAAGGGACTTGAGTATAGTCATCTGTGTATCTACATTCCATCTATAGAAAACTTTGGAATCTGCTTCCAAAGACTATAGAAAATAGTACAACTGCATCGCTTTTTTTTCCTCCATTCGTCTCTTGACTGATTTTAATGCAATTGTGTGAAACAATATGCATATAGTTTGTAGAGAAACAACAGGTGGAAACATGAGACCCAGGAGATAGAAAAATGCTACATTGGTGCAAGAAGCTGACACCAGTCAGATGCAGGAGGGCTGGCGCCCTGAAAGGTGATGGGCAGTCTCTCTGATAGTGTACTTTCACAGTGGCAGCTAAGAGTGATCACTGAGGGAGTGGGGAATGACTGCTGATGTGCTGTCTTCCACAGAGTTGGAAATGTTCAACATGAAACTCTGATGACTGCTCCATGGCTCGGAGAGTACGATAAATCCACTAAAATGTGCAGCGTCAAAGGTGTGTCATGATGACACATGATGAAACTGTTAAGAATGAGAAGATTTCAATATTGATAAAGTAAAAAAGGAAGCCACAGAACAGAAGATAATTACATTAGGTATAATTGAGGGAGAAGTGGTTTACAGACTATGAAAAGAACTTCTACAAATAGGTAACTAAAAGAGCCCAACTATGAGGAGGAACTACCAACCCCAGCTGTAGCCCATAAAGACACAAGACAGTCTTCATTAATAATCAGAAACATAATAGTAAGTCCCTGTGAAATACTTCCACAGCTACCAGACAGGCAAATCCAAGCATCTCTGAGAACCCCAAGCCTCGACATAGATTTAGTCCATTGGGAATACACAACGAGACCAACAAGAGGAATCAGTGGGTAAAGGTGCCTGCTGGGTAAGCCAGGAGACCTGTGTTGGATCTCCAGAATCTACATAGAGATGGAAGGAGAGGCATGAGCCCATAGAGTTGTCCTCTGACCTCCATACACATGCCGTGGTATATACCCCCACTCTGATATCCACACATATGCCCTGATGAATACACCCTCCACACACAACAGGCACACACTCATGTAACAACAATACATGCTTAAATAAAAAAAAAAAAAAAAAACCAAAGGAGGTAATGCAACTTTTGGAAAATAATTTGGAGTTATCTAATAAAACTCAACATTCATACACGCTTGGTGAATCAGGAAGCTTGCTCCTGTCTGTCTTCTTCAAGGCAATGAAATCCAAACCTGCAACAACCAGCAAGTGAACCACTGGAATGTGAGAGATTTCAAAGATATCATGCTGGGAAAAGATGATGCAAAATAACTCATTAATAACTTTTTACATTAGTTACCTGTTGACATCATAATGTTTTAAACATTCTAGGTTTTACAGTGTTATTAAATTGATTTCATATTTATACCTTTTATGTGATTACTGGAAATTTTTAGATTATTTATGTAGCTTTCTTTTGAACACTACAGATGTGATGGTTAACATAGGTTTTCAACTTGACAGAAAGGAATAAACCGGTCTGGATAGGAGTTTCTAGTTGGATTAATGGAATGGAAAGACTCACCCTGGCTGTGAATAAAAAGGAGATTTGAGGGTCCGTATGGATCTCCCTCTCTGCTTCCTGACTTTTGATGTAATGTGACCAGCTGCCTCACACTTGACTTCACCCAAACCTGTGAGCAAACTAAGCCCTTCCTTTCTTCCACACTTACTTTTGCCAGATACTTTGTCACAACATTAAGAAAAATAACTAAATCAGCTCCTCAGAGAAACCTTGTACAAGAATAGCTAACACACACAGGAAACATCAGTCAGTCTTGATCATAGGAGTAAAAGTAAACTGGAAACATTAAAACTGGGGACAACCCAGTTGCCCTCAGCACAATAGGGTGAATGGCAGTCTTCAACTATTAGAACAACAGGAAAAAAAGTGTATCAAAGTGTCAGGAAAAGATCTGTAACTATGTGTATCCATAGAATGATCTTAAAAACAATTCCAAATGAGGTTCTCACTGGGTGGTAATGGTGTGTTCTTTTTTAAGTAATTTATTTTAAAACTTCCACAGGCATCATTCCACTCTCTTCTCAAAGTCCACCAAGAGTACTCATCCCTAGAGGGATAGCTCTATCCATCTTTCCAAGGCCAGGGGACATCACAGAGAGTGGGTGGAAAGAATGCAAGTGCCAGAGAATCAAACTCACTACAGCCACAGTTACCCACACAAGAGGAGCCGGTCAGCATTCACCACTAATAGAAGAGGGTCTCGTGAAGATCTGTCCCCTGGAAGCTATTGACAGTCAGTGGTTGAAAGGAAGCACACAAGTAACTTTAATTAATCTCAGGGACATACGTGTGCAACACACACACACACACACAACTAGAAAGTTTGCTGGAAAGAAGTTGTTCAACAAGGAAGGGAGGGGGAGTAAGAGAAGCTAATGGGATATCTATGGAAAAGACCCAAGATGTTGCATACCTGTATCAAATTGTTGGTGAATAAAAATAATTATAAAGAAGAGAACAGATGAATAAAATAAATTCAAAGAAATCAAAGAAGAGAAATTAATGGGGTAAAGCAACCAAAAAAATCACTTAATAAAAAAAAAGTAGTGAAAAAAATTATCTTGGTTGGAAAAAAACCCAACCTTCTTTTATTACCAAGTTTCTGAGCCTATACATGTGGAGTTGGTAGACCCAGTAGAGAGGACCAGGAGGCACCAGAGTGAGTTCTGAGGACTCGCTGGGCATTTCTGACTTTGGGGTTTTGACTACTTCCACATTAAAGGCAGCACAGCTTGGCGCTCAATGCTTCTAAAACAGAGAGCGTTCTGTTTTGTAAAGCCAGGAGCAAACTTCCCGGGAATTATTCCAGATCTGGGTCAGTGCAACCCAGAGAAGTTCACATCAGTTAATCCTGCCCTCCACGTCCTCCCATGACCACTCTGACCTGGAGACTCAACCTCTCTGTGGGAGCTAGTTTTACCTGAGTTCTTTGATAGCGTGAGAAATATTTGAAAGGCTTTACATTTTAATGATACCTTAAAGTCCTTTTCAGTTTTCACTTTACTTGTCAGAACAGAAGCTTGGCTTGGCTTTTTTGTTGGTGTCTTTGGTGTTATTTAGACTGCCTCAGAGTCCCTGGGAAACCAGGTTCAAGGTGAGGTGAAACTGTTTTCTTGGTAGTCAGAGGTTAAGTAGCTTTAGGTTATCCACCAAGGTGAGTGACCTCAAACGAAGCTTTCAAACTCTGGGCACAATTGTTTATATTTATTATAGGTCCACAATCCAAGGTGAAGGAGTGTGGTTCATTCCTTCTCTGCCTCCCCCACCCCATGGGCTCTTGTTCAACAGCAGGATTAAAGGGGAGAAAAGCAAGTCTAAACCACCCGCCCTTTAAGGCTGGAGATGCCAGGCTTGAGAGAGACACTGTCATCCTCAACAGTTGTCCTACTGCTTGTCAGGGAAGCTTCTCTTACAAGTGGCCCAGCAATGTTGAGAGGGAGTTACTTCCTGGTAGCATCCCAGGTATTATAGGTAAAAGAGAACAACCTCCTACCCTGTCCATTGTTCAGGGGGAATGTAGCTGATAGCTCTGGAGAAAGCTTTTTCTATCCATGTAGACTTCCATTATAATCAAAGCCCAGCCAGGCTATGGCAACAGCGAGCTAAGCAAATTCAGCAACGATTCTCGGGCATTATTTTTATGGCATAGAATATGTATGCTTTGAAGCTAAATAGATTTTCACAGAAAAGTTTGTCATTTGAGAGTAAAGCTGGTCTTAATGTTGCAGTTAGAGTAATCTTTTACAAAAATGAAGATCAAATCCAGGGCCTTGTGCAAGCTAGGCAAGTGAATTCCATCAGGTTATATCCTGACTCAAGAGCTACTTCAGGTTTCCTTGAGAAGGTGGCACGTAAGCCAAGACCACCATGACAATAAAATCTAGGGGCAGAGCCCTCCAGAAAGGGAGAGAAGAGTGTGCAAAGGCCTAAAGATGGCAAGTGCACAAGAAGCAAGAGATGGCCATTGCACGCAGGCAGATGGCAAGAGCCCACGGGTGGGCTAAATAGCCAGTCTCCAAGCTCTAGGATAGAACTTATATCACTATCGGAGACTTAAGGATCTGCTCAGGTTGCCTGGGACCTAGATGTACTTGGCCTGAGGTACATGAGTAGAATAGATAGCCATTAGATCATAGCACGACCACACAATCCCCAGGGAACATCCACCAGCAGATGACTAGCTAGGCAGCAAAAGGGTCCCCTCCCTGATCTAAGCACAGTGTCTTAGAGGAAACATACCAGGGGGCGGGGTCTGATCACACAGGATCCACTTAAGATATCTGACCCCTCCCACTGGAAGAAGTTCTGTTGGACAGATCTGTGTTTTGTCAAATAGTAAATCCTATATTGTGAGCAGTTGAAATACACTTCAATTGAATGAGGTGCAGGGTTAGATTTAAGGATTCCTTGGGGAAAATGCCCTCTCTCCTCACAGACTTACCTCAGTAATTCCCCTCTCCTGTGCCTGAGACACAGCTACCCTGAGTCCCTGGTTTGTGTACCATGGGTCTCAAACAATATAGAGATGCTATCCTGTGCAATTGCTCTAAGACCTGGGTACTATTTCTATCTGAGCAAGCTGAGAAAACAGATAAGTAGAGAGAAAGTAACTTGCCCACAACTAAAAACAGGCAAATGCAAGATCTGAAAGTGAGCTGTACTGACATCCTTTTATTGTTTGTGTGTGTCTGTATGCATGTGAGTATGGATGTGTGAGTGTGTGTCTTTGTATGTATGCAAATGTGTTTGAGTATATGTGTGCATGTGTGTGCATGTGTGTGTTTGTATGTGTGCACATGTGCTTATATGTCTATACATGTATTCGAATGTGTGCATGTGTATGTGTGCACATGTGTTTGCATGCATGCACATGTGTTTGTGTGCATGCACATGTGTTTGCATGTGTACACATGTGTTTATATGTGTGCACATGTGTTTGTATGCATGCACATGTGTTTCTATGTGTGCACATGGGCTTGTATGTGTGTACATATCCTTCACAGAAGTGGAAGTCAGAAGTCAGTCCTCTCTGTCAGTTCCCATCTTCTGTCTTGTCTGAGTTGAGACTTTTCTAACTCAGGGACCATTTCAGGCCAGCTGGAGCATGAGCAGAGAGAAATGTGAAATCCGGCCTTTGGAGGACAGGCAGCAGACACTCGTCCATTCTGAACTTTGAAGGCTAAGAATGTAGTCCCAGGGGAGGGGTGAGATTTGGTAGAGATTACCTTTGAAAATGCTCCCAGATTCCATGTGTCTCCTGCAAAGTGATTTTGCACCCAGTTCCTCCATGCAGATGTTGTCTGTTTCCATACTTGTGACTCGGGGATGGCCACGTGACCTGTATGACTTACCTATGGGGCCAGTTCTCAGGATCCCCCCACACTTCTGCCGTTGCTATTCACGTGAGCTCTGCTAGCCTGATGGGGTGGGAGATGGACTTGGTTGTTTCAGCTGAGGTCAACTAGAGCAATGAGGCCAAGCGGGTCTACAACTAATTCCAACAAGAGTCTCAACCCATAGACCCACAGAGGCTTTCAGCTACCAACTGTGAGGGATAACACACTGATGTGTCACATAAGAGCTCTTTGCTCCAGCTGGTGGTGAGCATGGGTGGATGGCAAATGCAAGAACATGGCAGAGAGTAGGACTGACTGACTGAGAGACTTGGGCTTGGGCTGCAGTGGGAGGGGCCGGGTACACACCTCACCCCTGAGGTGTTAGTAACACCTAGGAACCAGGCAGGGTAAACCATGGGAAGAGAGATCTAGATCTTCTTTCCCCTGGATTCAAGGGCTTAACCTCTTCAAGTAAATAAAGGCAGCGCCTGTGTCGGTCCAGAATCTTCTGGGAATAGAATACACACAGGCTAGTGTGGTGGGTCAGGGATGCTAAACCTGTGGGGTGAGTTGCTTGCAGCAGCTTCTGGAGTCCTGATACGCCCGGGCCATTGACTCACATTCAACCTTCTGACCACAGACTTGTATCAGACCAAACCCAGGCAGGAGACTAGCCAAATAGGCTGGGCAGAGATTGCAGAGGGCAGGGGACACCACCAGTCACACATTCCAGACATCTCCCGTGCAATTAATGGAATGGAAACGTGCTGTTCACGATCAGCAGTATCAAAGAGAGAGCTTTGCACTCTGCAGGTGCTCCAAGCAGGCACCATCTGTCACCGCTGGCCTCTCTTCTCGGGAGCACAGCGTTCCAACAGGAAGAGCCACATGGAAGATGAGGGATGCAATTAGACTTGGAGTAAGTTCACTGTGCAGTACAGGCATGGGTAAGGTCAGAAGAGAGCTATGGAGTTGTTGGGGCATGAGCCAGGGGGAGAGCCAGCCATGCTCTTTAGTTATCCCTAGCAGGGGGAAGAGATGCCTCAGCACAGCCCCCCACAGAGACACCCTCTTCCCTCCCCGCCCCCCAGGCACCATACCCTGCCTCCTCCAGGTTTCTCTTTCTTTTTTATACTGGTAGGATTTCTTCTTCCTTGAGGAAGTCAGCGTTCCTAGTAACACCTTCTTGGCCTTACTAGATTGGCTGTGAGTCACCCACACTGAGGACAGTTAATACGCTTTAACCAAAGTTAATTCCATCCAAAGAGCACCTTCCCAAAGCACCTTCTAGATTAATGTCTGAACAGATGTTTGGACATGTGGATCAAAGAATATGGTACATGGATAGAGACCCCAGCTTTGTCACTGACAATGGAGCTATAGAAAGAGAACCACACACAATACACCACACCAACCCATGGGAATACCTAAATGAAGACTTGGTTTGCATCCTCCAGGAGACCCAAGAAATAATGAAGACATGGCACATACTTTATAGGGAGATCAAGTGGAATAAATGGAAGAAAACTATGCTTTGGGCAACTAGCATCATGCCTGGGATAAGCCGGCGCCAGAGAATCACCTCCACATTAAGACCCCAAGCAAACAGCACCAGGTGGCATCCTTCTAGATGATGGGAAAGCCTATTCTCAGAGCATTTTCACAGAGCAAGCCACTGCCGTAGCTATCTCCTGTAAGAATCCCTCACCCAGGAGAGAGATTTACTGCCATAAAAAATACTGCCCTGCTGGCCAGGAGAGCTGCCGTGCCTGCAGTACCCATAGGAGGCCTGCTGCCCGCAGCCACACACACCAATCTAAGCAGGATTATTAAAGCATAAATTCCCATCGCTTGTCTCGCTCTCATTGGGCCGAGGCATCACCATGTTCATTAGCGGGAAATGTGAGGTTATATAATCTAATTTTTACAACTCTCCAAGGAGAGTGTGGGTCATACATTAGCCTGAGATTTCAACCTTTAAAGATAAGGGGAATGTCATATTTATTAAAAAGGACCACAAAGTATAATGAGAATTATTACCCCAAATAGGCAAAACAACCCAGAATGCACAGAAAGGATTGCTCATAATTCTCTCTCATCTGTGGCCTCTGAAGCAGGAACGCAGATGAAACAGCTCAGAGGCACTTTCATGCTTCCCAAAGCACACCTGGGCTCTGAGCTGGGGCCCAGGTAGACAAGAGTTAGCACTGTAAACCTTGGTGGTTGGCTAGCCGGAAGCTGCCAAATCCCATCAGCCTTCAAAGCATGGGCCTGGCAAGAGGTCTACCCAGGCCCTCTCTGGCTCCCCTCATGCTGGAAGCACCAATCAGGTCACGGAAACATCCAATACAAGAGGCTGCATGGTTGCCTCTGTCAATGTGTGAGAGTGAACATCTGTGATGGCCCCACCCTCCAAAGGCAAATGATCGTCTATCCTTTCTGCCCCATGTCCTTTCTTCTGACCTTCAGGAGCATCAAGTACAGTGGCAGTGCTCTCTGGGGCAAATGAACGTAGACGGGGACTCTACAGCATCCTTGGTGGCTACCGATGTTCTGTCTGCCCATGCGCCTGACAGAGCCCTCAATATTGTCGAGGGACTCTGCAGCGCCCTTATTGGCTACTGATGTTCTGTCTGCCCATGCGCCTCAGAGACCTCTCAATGTTACCAGTGCTCTGGCTGCCCATGCGCCTAACAGAGCCCTCTGTGTTACCAATTCTCTGTCAGCTCATGCGCCTAATAGAGCCCTCAGCATTTTTCATGGTGGTGTTAATGGTGTTCAGAACTGGCTGTGGCTGCAAGAGTATTGTTGGCTGAAACAGTCCCGAAACATTCTAGAACCATCAAAGAAGGAAATAGTTTAACTGCTGGCACATTGTGTGGGTTCTCCTGGTGCTCCAATTACCTAATGAGCCCATGGGAACAGCCTAGCAGATGCCCATATGTAAGGGTCCCTTGTGCCCCCTCTTCCACTCCATCTCCTGAGCCCCAGCCTTGCAACCAAATGTGGGAGGTTTGAGTTATATATGGCCCTCACCCAACCCTTCTACTGCCCTGGCTATTCTTTGCTCCTTACCTACCTCCCCACTTTGACAGTGTCCAATCCATGGGTGGGATCTCTTCATGGGCAGACCTCTGCGCCCACTTCCTTCTCTCTGAAGAGTGTGTGGCATGAGGTAGCTGGGCTGCCTATGCCTTGCTCACCCGATCACTCCACCAGAACTCCATCAGGACTGCTGTGGGAATTCATAAATGGCAAGCAAGGTAGGAAGCCAAACTCCTTAAGATGCAGAGTCTCACATGTCCAAGGATGCTGGAGACAGTATTGACTCCCTCACTCTAAGCTTGGAGAGAAGTTCAAGGCCAAAGAGAAGACAGAAGTCTAGCCCAGAGCACATCCCAGCCCCTCACACATCTATCCTAGAGCTATGCAGCAGGAAGCACTGATACTGACTCAGCAAATCTAAATCTTTCTTGTTGCAGTTTGAGCCAATTTCCTGGGCAGTCCGATGTACATTTCATCAAGGACACATGGGTGGCAATTATGTTTCAGAGTGGCTATTATGGGCAGGCTCAGCGGATGACAGCCTTTTAAGTTTTCAGAAGTGTCTGTGTCTTTATTCCTTGCCATATGGACTTCCTGCTCTGCTCTGCATATTTAAGAACTTGTTTTCTTTCTTATCTGTTTGAAATGCATTTAATCCATCGGAATAGTCAGGACATCAAGTAAAACCATGACTGCAGCTACTGATCGATATCCCACCTGGGAAATGTGCTTAAGCGAGGTTGGCTTACGCTCCAATCTCAGAGCAAAGCCGAGCAGAGCTTGCTCAAGGATCTTCCAGACCTTCGCTTCTTTAATTCCCTTAAATCCTGAACCCCTGTGACTGTCGATGAAACACAGAAACAAATGTTTATAACTAGGTTATCCTAACTTGGAAAGTGTGTTTCCTTGAGCTACTATATGCATTTTAAAATAATTCCCTCTGATGTACAACACACACACAAAAAAATCCATCCTCAGAGAGTGGCTGTCGCTGGGATCCTGGGATCCTTTGACACAAAGAGCTTCAGGCACTGAAACCAGACTCTGTGAAAATAAATATTAATGGAGACGTGGGTGTTAAGCAAAACCTCATGTTGTATTTGCAAAATACCCATAGTAAGAGCAGGCATTGAAAAAGAAAAAGGATTTGATGCTTCCAAACAGCATGGAAGCAGGGTTGTAGCAGTACTCAGACGTGTCTCTTTCACCCCTTGGTGTAGGAGGCATGGTTTCTGTCTGGGTGGTCTGGGTGGGAAGATATAACTTTTCATATTACATATTAACTTCATAGATTTGGATATATATTTCATAAAAAGACTATTCTCCCTTCCCATAATATTCCTGTTTTCATCAGGGCCGGGTCACGGTGAAAATGCTCAGGTTTTAAGGAGTCCCTTCGAGGCGTGTGGGACAGATCACTCTTTGCTGATACTTAACAGATCTCTGCTTGAGTCAAAGGCAGGGAAAGGTTGACATTTCGAAATAGCCTTGGGGAGTTTGTGAAGTCAGACTTCTGGCCTGCAGGTGTCTTCCCAATGACTCCCCTTGGACAAGGAAGCCTGCCGCCATTGGTGGTAGCAACAAGAAAGGATCCTCTGAGGAAGTGAAAGTTAACTTGGGGTCACTGGGTCCTCATACTGGCTGCGGAGATGGGGGAGGAGTGGACTTTGAGCCTTAATTCTAGGATCAGTGGGTTACAGAATATTTCTGAATGAGGAGCTAGAGGCACAATTACCTATGACTTCTGTTGGCCTTTGAAGTTCCCTGGGAACTAATTGCCCATGGAACATTCACCCCGAGAAGGCTGATTCTGGGACAAACCACGGTGAGTCTCAAAGGAGGTGGGAACAGAACAGAAATCTTATTTTCCTAAGGGGACAGGAAAGTATTCTATATCTATCCATAACTGTTAAAACAGGCAACCCAACTGTTATTTTTTAAAAAAGAATATAAACCTAAAGAACCATTGGTGTCCCAAGAGACACGGTCACCAAGTTCAGATCTAAGCAAGCTGGCTTGGTCTTTGTCAGTTTAGTAGATCTCTGCTTACTTTTAGTGACATTTTCTGAAAAATAGTTTTACTGTCTTGGTTTTCCTTTTAATTTTCAACCATTTTTTTTTCTTCTCTTCTGACTGAGCAGCAAACCCACAGATACTAGAATCAAAGATTTCCCTTCAAAAAACACTTGAAAACTAAATGCATCCTAGTTGTACCAAGTTTCTAATAACCAGATCTACCGGTTAATACAAGTAGAAAAATATTAAAATCAGAATCATTTCATGCTAGATTATTCTATTATTTCCTCTCAGCCCCAGCCCCTTTCATTCCACTTTATTGTCTTTATTATAATAAGCATAAGAAGCTATAAGATGTGAAAGCAAGAAACCCCAGCTCCAGGGAGGAGACTGCACTCCAGGCATAAGAATTGATCATCCACTCTTCCTATTCATGCTGTTCAGACTCATGTTGGTCTTTCTAATTTTAACAGCAAAAGTCAGCTTGGGAAAGAGTGATTCTGTGCAAATTTTCACAATATGTTAACAATCCCCACTGTGAGGAGTCAACAGTTACAGCATACGTCATCGTCAGGGGGACGGCATTAAGAGGAGATAATTATGAATGGAACTTACATGTTACTTGCCTCTAATTGCAGCTCTGGTTGACAAGAGGAGGGCCTTGCTTGTTTGAGGAACACATGTTTGGTAAATTGAGTTCTCATTTGGAAGACTAATGGGTTCCATGACATCTGTCAGAGACCCTCACTCTCGTCTCTGATGGGAAACAGAGTCTGTCCTTCTGGAGCCCTGGTCCCTCTGGAGAGAACTGAGCCATGGAGTGAGGAATGCAGGCTGCGGTGTGGCTGGGCTGTGGTTTCACCCAGCTCTTAACAATGGAATTCTTCACCCCTAAAAACCAACTCTCCCACCAGAGTCTTAGGCTTGCATCTCCACCAAAAGATATTTGTGTCCCAAAGGTGGCAGGCAAGATGTTTTAGATGAGACAGATGTGGGTTGTATTTAATTACTTCACAGTTACTTTCTGAGTGTTATTAACCATTCGCTTAGCACATGTGTGGGTTTCAGAGGGAGGATTACTTACCATGAAAAAGAGAAAGAGTAAGTTAGGTACAGGGGTTGCTCAGGAAAGAGAAAATAAAGATGATGGAGACTTGGAAACTGAACCATGAATCCCCATCTCCTTCTAGACAGGCAGAGCCACCCCTGCCTCCTCCTGTTTGGATAGAGGGATGGAATGAGGGGGGAAATGTTTCGATTGCTTGGGTTCAACATTCAAATTGAATTTGGATATGCCATGGTATCTGAGGGGCTGAGAAACAGCACAAGTTAGCCTATCTGTTTTGTCAACGTGTGGGCCTCAACATTACAACCCAGACTTCAGTTTTTGAAAAAAAAAAACAAACAGCAATTTCCAAAGCTCGACAGTGTATGTGCCTTTGGACTCCTTGCCTTAGAAATCTTCCAAGACCCTGCTTCCAAACTCCCAGCATCTCTGATCCAGAGATTCAAATTACAGAGACTGTGAGATCTGAAACGGTGGAGGGCCAGGTCCTGCTCTCTGTGCTTTGACGTGAGAGTCTACCCATGGCGAGAGCAGCCATTTTCATGAAGACACAGAGTCATCACAGCTGTCCCCAGGCTGAGCTGATAACTGCCACACACAGTGTCCTACATTGATGTCATCTCTCCCCATTGCTCACCTGTCATCAAAAGCCCCAAACTGCTGAGAGTCACAGTGAGGTCCAGGTCCATACTCCCAGGTCCCAGGTCCTCACAGTGAGTTTAAACATCCACTTCTCCAAGTTCCTCGCTCTGTCTCCTTGAGATGATGACCCTAGCTGATCAGTCATTGTCTTGAGAGGAGTGATGCTGCCAATCGAAAGTGATGTGTCCATTGAAGAGGTAACTGTCTTCTTTCATTTTCATTTAAATTTCTTCTATAAAAGAATTTTAATGCCCGGTGGTGTCTTGGTAGGAGAAGGCCTTCACCTTGATGGGGGAAGGGAGAGTTCTCTGGGTTTTCTTTTGCACCCCTCCCCCACCCCGCTGGGCCTGATCATCTCCCACATGCTCCATCATTTCAAGATAGGATATGCCTTATGAGAAAACATGATTGAAGACGATCTACACATCATTTCTCGGCTCTCCCTGGCTTTCCCCAAAGAGAGTACCTGTTAGGCTGCGCAGAGGTGATTTTTCAAATCCGCTGTCTAAATTACCTGTGAGAGCAGGCCTCTTCTCAAGGTCAAATTAGTCTTTAAAGAATATTTTGTATCACTGAAGGCAAATTATTTTTATTCATCCTAGTGCCGGCAATAATACCGTGTTAAAGTTATAATGAGGATTAGTCCAGTGCACTCAGATAATGAGAACAGTTACTGTGTAAAGAGACAGGCACTACTTGAGACGGGCAGGTGTGTGGGATCACATGAGTTCTGCTTTGGCATGGAGGCTGCTTGATGACTATTTCCTTATGTGCATGGGAGGGTGCTTGTCCCTGGGCGTTCTCAGGTTCCAATAAAGCTGTTACACTGGGTTAGAGGACATATGCTTCTACTTACCCTGGGAACAAGGCAGCGAACAGTCACAAACAATCTGTAGATGTAAAATCTCCCTCCCCATCCTCCAAAATGGCACAGAAAGCTGCTTGAGGGATCGAGAAAGATGGTGCAGCCAGGAAAGTGGCAAACCCATACAAAAGCCAGCTGTGGTTGTACATCTCGGTAGCCTTAGTGCAGCGGGGCGGCAGTAAAAATATAGGCAGACCCCTGCAGCTTGCTTCCCAGTCAGCTCAGTCATTGGTGAGCTCTGAACTCAGTGAGAGATGCTGTCACAGAAGATCCAGTTGAAAAGAGCTAGGGGGAAGATGCCCATTGTCAACCTCTGCCTACACACACACACACACACACACACACACACACACACACACACTCACACAAACATGCATGCTCGCACACCATGCACATGCCTGCCCACACCCATACTTGCTTACACACACATATATAACAAGCAACGGGGAGGGAACCTCTGAATAATCAGACTGTGCAGTTCAAACAGTCTAGCAGAGACTTCTCCCAAAACCAAGCAGGTTAAATATCCAACAAAGCCACTGTACTGGCTGATTTTATGTGTCAACTTGACACAAGCTGGAGTTATCGCAGAGAAAGGAGCCTCCCTTGAGGAAATGCCTCCATGAGATACAACTGTAAGGCATTTTCTCAATTAGTGGTCAAGCGGGGAGGGCCCAGCCCATTGTGGGTGGTGCCATCCCTGGGCTGGTGGTCCTGGGTTCTATAAGAAAGCAAGATGAGCAAGCTAGAGGAAGCACTCTAGTAAGCAAGGACCCCTCCATGGCCTCCGCATCAGCTCCCACCTCCAGGTTCCTACCCTATGGGAGTTCCTGTCCTGACTTCCTTTGGTGATGAACAACACTGTGGAAGTGTAAGCTAAAAAAAAAACCATTTCCTCCCCAACTTGCTCCTTGGTCATGATATTTTGTGTAGGAATACAAACCCTTTCTAAGACAGCCACTTTTAACTTAGGCACTCCCCGCCCCCCCCCCCATTTTCTTTGTGTCAGATATAAATCAGTGCAAACCAAAACCAGTTAACGTAAATTCAAGACCACCACCTGTTGCGGCCGCCAGCAGCTCGCAACATGAAGGAGGGGAGACTACAACCACCCATGCTTCTCTCTGAAGCCTGAGGTTTGGGGGTCAACCAGAAGGACAGGTCTGAGTCAAAGAAAGGCATAACCAAGTTCAAGTTGATGGCTCAGAGGCTTATTATTAGTGTTGCTAAGAGATACACCAAGGATTAGAATGAAAAGCTCCACCTTATTCAGGTTGAAATTGCAGGCTAACAGCCCCTGACTTTTTTACAGCACCATCATGTGCCTCTCTGCGATAAATAACACAGCACCAACTGCCTGCCTGCCTGCCAGCCAGGCAGTGCCAGCAACTCTGCTGCACCTTACACTTCTCCTCAACAACAAAATGCTCATTTTGCAGGTGGGGGAGCAGTTTTGAGATGCATTTGCATAGAATGCTGAGGTTTTAAAGACACACAGCATAGGAATTTAAATTTTGTCTTCAGTGCCTTTGGTGTAGCTGTCCTTAATAAGACTAATAAAACTTGTGGTCAGGTTTCATTTTCATTCACACACTGAGGTGCCAGGCAGCTTGCAGACCTTATAAAGGAGAAAATCAAAAATTCACTGAGATGGAGAGAAGTCAGATCTCGTGGGCCAGGTCTGTACCAGGCAGGACAGCAGAGTCCAGAGCAGGTGTCTGGATCCTGGCTATTTCAATTTCAGCTACAAGTGTGTCCCTGAGGATGGTCCCCATAACCTCCTCTGAAAGTCCTTTAGGAATGACCCACAAGGACAAAGCTGTTCTAAAAAGTGCACTTTTCCTCTAAGGGACGAATGTAGGAACATCCTCATGAACCATACGTGGCTCTGGACATTCAGATGCCATAGTCAACATGAGAGGAAAACTGGTAAGTGGCAGATCGTACAGGATGCAGATGTGACAGACTACTGAGTACATGCGCTCACACTTAGCACTGAAAACGGCATGTGCTGGGTTTGGGAGACTGGTGGTCTTTCGTACACAAATGGTCAAGGAATGATCTCAGAAGGAAACTGGGTGGCAGCACCTTGGTTGGGTTTTTGAGCTGCTTGGTTTCAGGAAGTAAAAGTTGACAGAATGCAGAGGGCTTAGACCAGAGGATTCCAGACACTAAACCCCAGCCAGGGTGCTGCAGAGAGAGGAGGTGATAAGTATGGTCCCCTCAGCAGTGATGTGCTTAGAAGATGATCAGGGGAAGGTGACTAGGGTCAGAGGTGAGAGGGCAGTGGCTGCTTGCTCACACGGGATACCTACCTGCTCTGAGCTACAGAGCCTGGAAGAAGAGTAATCCCAGCCTTGAAGAACATAATATCACTGATGACTTGAGATACAAGGAAAATTACAAAGAGGACTGGAGGAAATTGCTACAAATGAGTTATAGCAGAAGACAGACTAGTCAAGAATGAGTCCTATGGCCTGCCATCATCCGAGACGATCCATGAAGTGAAGCCCCTCAGACCTCAAGGGTGGCTGGACTCAAATAAGAGAGTACATTTGTTTAGTACACAGAATGGCATCTGGTGTATAGAGGCTATGCAGTAAACCCTCGTAGTACAGAGAACTTAAATCAATGAGCAGAAAAATGACAGGAAATAACAAAACAAAGCAAAACTAGAAGACCAGGAGGGAGAGATGGCTCCATGACCTGCTTGTAGTACAAACATGAAGACCTGAGTTCAAATCCCTAGGACCCACCCTGAAGCTCAGCGTGACAATGCAAGTCTGTGGCTCAGTGCAGGGAAGGGGAGGAGGGCAGATCCTGGGGCTTGCTGGTCAACCAGCATAACCAAAAATGGCCAACCCAAGTTCATCGAGAGACTCTGAAGCAAACCGTAAAGTGGAAAGTGATAGAGGAAGACACTAGCACGCACACACACACACACACACACACACACACACACGCACGCACGCACACACGCACGCACGCACGCACGCATGCACACACGCACGCACACACACACACACACACACACGCACGCACACACTCACAAATGTACACCAATTGGAAGGTTTATTAAAGTCACACATTAAACAAATTGAATAGCACCCTGTAGAATCTTTTAGAAAATCAGAATATTAGTGGTTCATCTGGCCTCTGGAATGATTCTCAATACACTATAAATTGTAGTCTTATCATTACAATCAACCATTGTGGAATATCTTGCACAGGATACTCAAGCTTCAAAGTAAGCATAGAAGTCTACATTTTTCTTCACCAGCTTAGGTGCAGCCATCCTTAATAAGGCTGGCCTATAACCCATGATAGAGCTGCACTACCCACCAAGCACCAGAAGGCCAGGCAAGACGTAGACCTTGTAAAGGAGGAACTAAAATCTTCATAGGCAATTGCTTCAGTAGACCCAGATTCCTGGTAACGTTTAAGATGTATGCTAACATGTAAGTTAGTGCTGACAGACTGATTTGGGAGAAATAGCTGTTATATTTTACCAAAGCCCTTGGAGGAGAGAAGTGAAGAATTTTCTATTGGAAGGGGAAGTACTGTTGTAGATGTATCCACAAGGGTCAATTGTGCCATATCCTTCCAAGAATTAGGAGTGGAGGTAAACTCCAACACAGACATCTTGTCCAGCTATTCAGAGAACTGGTTATAAAGTCAAATTGCAATTTGGGCTGAAGACCAATATCTTGCATGACATATTAAATAAAACATTGCATAAAGTTGAGAACCAGTAGGATAGAGTGGGGAAAATCTGAACAAAATCTAGAGGTGTCAGAAAGGTCAGTTAGGCTGAAGACAGGAGCTAATTTACCAGTATTGTGTGCTATTGCTGCTCAATGATTATGTAAACCCATGAATTTAAGCCACTATAAGACTCTGAACTATTGCAGATTAAAAAAAAATTGCTTATTTGATCCACCAATTTCCCAACAGCAGCATCTGAACTATAAGAGGTAATTCACAACTAACATCATTGCTGAATTAATTTTTTAATCAGTTAATCATGACCTTAACTTCTGAAAAAAAATGGGCGGGTTTCACAATGTAAGCTTTGTCATGTGAATGATAGTGGAAAATATTCACCAGCTTTCTGTTACTGTAACAAAATCCCCCAAATGGTGAGCATCTAAAGAGGGAAGGTTTGCCTCAGCTCACAGTTTGGCAGCATTAAGTCCTTGGCAGTTGGCAAGCCAACTTAGGACAGACTAGCACCTGTGCTGTTAGCATATCTTGGCCAGGAGCATATGGAAGAAAACTGTTCATGTGATGGTCCAGCTATGAAGGACAGAGGTGAGGAAGAGACTGGCATCCCAGTCTTCCTCAAGAGCAAATCCCCAATGACCACCTAGAACCTCCCACAAGCCCCACCCCTAAAGCTTTCTACCACTTCCAATAGGGCCAAAGTGAGGACGATGCTTCTGCCACATAAGGATAATCCAAAAGGCCAAGGCAGGGAAGGCACCAATGCACTGGTCTGCCCTACCTGGGTGAGCTTGCCCACTCGATTCTGTCTGAGTTCCTGTGCGTGTCACTGCAAAGGCTTTGGTGTGACACGTGAACTGCAGATTCTCTCACCCCTGACTTTATTCCTGAGACAGTTCTTCATAGGCCATCAATCAAGGAGTGAGGACTTCTTATGGGCCATTCTTCCCCACTCCACTGCCTCCACCATGGCAAGAGAGACGATGAAGGAAAGGTCCTAGAGCTGGCGGAACGCTTGGCTTGCTGGGGAAGATGAAGCAGTGACTATTTTTTAGGCACATAAAAGGCTAACACATGGACACCTCACCATTCCTCCTGTGGTAATGACTCAAGCCCAGGCCCTGGAGAGACAAGTTTGATGGATTTCTAGGAGATCAGAGTCAGAGCTGCTGTGATCCATTCCCCAGAACCGCAGCCGTGGGGGTGGGCCTGGGCATATTTCCTGTGCTCTGATGAAGACTTTATCTTTGCAGGGCCAGGAAGAGGAAGAAAAGCCTGACTGAGCTCTGTGATGGCCGCATTATTAAACCTTTCTCTTGCCATTCCATCTCTCTGTCTACTGACCTTTTTTATTGGATGGTGAAGGCAGAGCTTCCTTGCTTAGGCTTATGATCCATTGCCTCGATTTAGTATTCTGTTTTGTTCAAAAAACGTATCTCCTGCCCAGTCCCTCTGGCAATATGTTGAAAATACAGATGGGAAAAATATGACTCTTATCAGCATAAGTGCTCAGTTTAAAAAATAGCTCAAAGCCTTATCTAGCAGAAAGTATCAGGCGTCATACGAATGTGTTAGATCAACGGAAGGAGGTCAGAAAGTGGGGATGTGGCTGGAAAGGGACTTCCTGTGTTTACCAAGGACACACAGGAGGTCCAAGTGCTGAAGGTATCAAACTGAAGGTAGGGTAGACCTCGGGTAGCATGGGCTCCCTCTCCTAATTCTTTCTCACTTATGCTATTGTCCCATTTTCATGCCAACTTTGAGGAATTATGATGGCTCTGAATGGTATGAGAGTGCTCACAACTTGTGTTTAAGCAGATCCAATTCATTCATTATCTTCTCCCCAGGGAAAGGGGCTTGGCTGATATGTGGATCTTTACATGAGAATAGACGTGTTCCTTTCGCTTTTCACAGAACAGGAACATTGCCATTTCTGTGGCTCACCCATGGAGTCTGGGGATACAGGGACAGTGCTGAAGCCCAGGTCTTTCTTCACAATGAAAACAGAAAGTTAGAAATGTGTGATTTTTTTTCCCCACTCAGCTCAACTGAACTTCTGGTGACCCCAGAGAGAGAAAGGCAGAGACTGGGGGTCATCGTAAACATCCAGGTCTAAGGAAGCCATGATCTTCTAGGGCAGGGATGAGGAAATGAAACTGAAGACCCAGAACTCCTGGGGGCCATCAGGTTTCTGCTTAGCATCAGCTCTGACAAGTCAGTCTCAAGTTCTTAACCACGATGGTGGGAGGGATATGAAAACAGAGCTCAGTGGCTTTCAACACCCCCACGCCCCTCGGTTACCATAGATTTAGACATGGATGGAGAGCACTTTCCCCCAATTAACATTTGACAAGCACTTTTCCTTTTCTGGTCTTAAAACAATTGTATTTATAGTTTTGTTTTTGTTTGTAGCAGAATGGCTAACTATCCAAGTTATGTTAGGACTTAAGAAGCATGCATTAGTCAAAAAGAGGAGATGGATATTTTTGGAAAAAAATTAAAAGCTATTCCAGATTTAAGGCAAGTTTGTGAGCCCAGTTAAAGGGAGGGGAGAAAAGGAGAGACAGAGAGACAAAGACTCGAGAGAGGCGCAGAGGCAGAGACACACGGAGATACAGAGCAGAGGCAGACAGAGACAGAGAGTGGGAAAAGAAAAAGAAGAGAAGGAGAGGAGAGAGATCCAGGGGCGGGGGCAGGGGGGAAGGAAAGGTTGGCCTCATACCAGGAGTTCTAAATGTGATGGTTTGGGGCAAAGTAGGATCTAAAATCACACACACACACACACACACACACACACACACACACACACACATGAATTCTGTTGTACAAGTCTCTAAGAGTAAAATATTAACTGCCATCTCATTGGTTTAGAACATTGAGCTGGGTTCTCCAGATAGGAAGCTTTGTCTCTGGAGAGTTACAGAGTGGGAGAGGGTGATGATAGCTGAGAGCAGGAGCCCTTCTGGCCTCACCACTGGATTTCTAGTAACAAAGTCCTTCAGCGGAAAAGCACATCAGCACCTCTTCATGGACTCGGTGCATTTAAGATGTGGAGCATGGAGGAGGTCCTCAGCTCCCTCTCTTGCGTCAGGGTGGATGCCGAGTCCTCACGATCCACAGAAGACCGGGGAAGTAATGCTGACCCGTTTGCAGGTCTAGGCCATAGAGGACTAACCTCTACAAATTCCTGGAATCTGAGTGCCTGAGAAAGACTGAGGAGTGAGTGTGGGGTGTAGCCTGCCATGCTAGAGGTTGCCTTTGGAGACACGGTGCATAGAAGACCACATGATCACATGGGGAGGTGGGGAGACTCAGCATCTGGCATTCCAGTTGGAGTCCAGATGACACATCTCATGGCAACCATCTGCATGACCTTAGTAGGAGACTAGCAAAAGGACTTACAGGTGAATTCAGTGAAGCCACATAATTATGAAATATAATAAATCCCCATTTAAAATAGTGATTACATTTGGTAGCAAATTGCTACACAGTGGGCAGCTAAAACAAAGGGGCATCTGAATTTTTGTTTAATCATCCATTTACCAAACACTTAACTTGGTGTCTGTAATATACCAGATAGGTTGCCACTGAGAATCACTTGAAACATCACCTGGTTTCCTTACATTGGATCTTTCAGCTCAGAATTAGAGCTGGATATTGTCTTAGACAAGCAGCCACAGGGCAGAAAGCTGTGGAAGGAGCTCATAGCATCCAGTACTAAACCAAGAGAAGAACACAATGTCTAGCCTCCAACAAAAATAAATGCAAAGTAGCAACAGGAAGCAAAGAAGCAAGAACAGCAGACAGAGACTAACGCGGACACAGCTGAAAGCCAAGGACATTAAAGAGGATGGCATTACATCCCCGCAACCAGGAGAGCTATGGATTGTGGGAAGACCCAAGCCAAACTTCTTGAGATGATGGCTACAGTCAAAATGAAGACATGCTGGTCAGAATCAACAACCGACGACACAGCACAGACATTGGCTGACTTCATGAAGGAACAGTAGAAAATCTCCACAAAGAAGCGCCAAGGGGACAGAGACGGATGAAAACAAACAGTGGCTGTGCAGTGCATCAAGGTCTCCGAGGTAAGAAACACACAAAATATTTCAAACAATGATAGTTAACCTCCCCCCAAATCTGATGAAAAATATAAATCTACAAATCCCAGAAGCTTAGGGAACATCAGGTCCAATATGTAAGCAAATACTTATTGTGTATATCGTGTGGAATACACCAACACAGACAGGATACTGTCATAATCTAGTTGAAAGCAGTGACTTCAAAAAAAGTCATAAAACCAGGTATATTATTCAAGGTTGTAAGAGAATAGAATAGATAGAATGAAATATATTAAAAATAGGATTTATTTTTAGATCTGCATACATAATGTGGCTATTGTTCACTTTACAGTGGCTGGGAAGACTGAATGCCTCAGCAGACCCAGTCAGGAGTAGCAGGTCTGGAAGACTAATGGAGAAACAGTGTCCACCGTGAACAGCAAAAGAAACTGGATTCTGGTGTCAGTAAAGAGAGGCCACTGCATCCGGAGATAAATTCACAGCACAATGTGCGCAGAGTAGATGGACTTATCAGTTTAACAAAGGCAAAAGGGCAAAAGGCAAAGCTGTACCCAGAAGGTGCCAGTCACAGTTAGGATGTGTCTTCCAGCTTCAAATAATCTGGTCAAGGAAATCTCATCCCTGGCCCAGTGGCTTATGGCACCTGATTCCAGGTCCAGTCAAGTTGTTAAGGAAGATTAGCCATCACATGAGCTGGCCAACTTTGCTGCTGTGGTAAAAACACTCTGACAAAAACAACTCGAGGAGGAAACAGCTTGTTTTGGCTCTGAGTTTCAGAGGGATACAGTTCATCATGGTGGGGATGGTATGGCAGCAGGACACCATATCAGCCTGGAGTCCAAGAAACAGAGGAGTCAAATTTCATTCATACACAGGGTGGGCAGAGAAGTCACATTTCACCCCACACAGGAAGCAGAGAGGTCACATTTCACCCCACACAGGAAACAGAGAACTAGAATTAAAAACTGTGCTGCGCTATAAAACCTCAAAATTGCCTTCCCACCCACTATGCTACCCCAACCCTCAACCCACCCCACTCCCACCTATAAGGTACTTCCACCAGCAAGGCTGTGCCTCCTAAAGATTACATACCCTTCCCAAAGAGTGCTATGGACAGGAGGCCAAACTGTTCTCATGCCTGAGCCTATGCAGGATACTTCCCATTCAAAACAACACCAACAGAAAGGAGTTGTAGCAGAGTAACACAGGCTACAATGTAGGCTCCTTGTTACAAGTCCAGAAGCAAAGACAGCCAGAGCCTTGTTTAGTGTCTTGAGAGTTCTCAGCATTAATTCTGTAGCCACCAAAAAACAACATTCAAAAATTAAGGTGAGATGCTAAATCACCCTCTCATCTCACGTTTCCTAAATCCTTAGTTGTTTTGTTGTCTCCAATGAATACATTGTTTCTAAACCTTACACAGAAAAGCTAAGGACTTAGAATGATCAAAACAACTTAGAAAGAGAATAAAGACACATGAAATTATTTCAGAGTTTATAAAGGGGTGTTATTACTGCTCAGGCAAAGCAACCCCAAATACACTCATCTGGTCAAAAAAGAAGACATAATAGTGTGTGGAGGGGATTTGTTGTGAAGAGAAGATAACTGGGTGAATACGGCCAAAGTGCTTTATGTATCCAATTGTGAAGGAATGAATAAATAAAATAGAAGCAGAGCATAGTCTTCTAGTGATACATCACAAAGCCACTCTACAATACAAACTATGAAATAACCACTATATATTTATAAAACTTAGAAGATTAAAGTAATGATCACAGTATGATAAGACCGTAAGGCAGATACAGAGTCGGTGCGACAGGCCACACTCCAGGAATAGAACTACTTGGCTCTACTTGATCCTGACAGAAGCATCAAAGCAATTCGGTCTTTACTAAGGAACTGAAATAACTTCACAGTCACCTGAGAACATAAAGACTCTCTCCCTTACCTAGCACGATATAAAACTCCCAGAGCGGTACATAGCACTAAAGGTGATCACCAAAGTAACTGCACACGGTTTAGAAGAAAAGACAGGAGAAAAATCTTAGCGTCGGCGACTTTCACAAAGATTCCTTCAACAGGCTCCAAGACACTGAAAAGGAAGCAATGGTCAAAGTCTGTGACATTGGAAGTTTTAAATGCTATTATAAAAACAAAGGTGGAACTCCAGCACTAGGAAATGTTAGTGAGAAACGTAGGTTGCTTATAACAAAGAACACAACTCAATAACAAGGCCGAGCACAGTGCTTCGTCAGAGGAAACACTCAGGTAGCAAAGAGGGTTATGAAAAGGGGTTCAGCTCCATCACTCATCAGCAAAACACAAATTCAAGCCATACGGATATGCCACTATGCACTAATTGTGATTTGTAAAATTACAAAGCCTGCTGACCAGCAAATGAATCAACTAGAATTCTCACATACAAATGTTACTCCCGTGCACACAAAATATTGCAACTACTTTGGGGAATAATGCAACAATTTCTTTTAAAATGTTTGGTAACCATGAGACCCAGTCCTTCTATTTCTATTAACACAAAAAGATCGAAGTATGTATTTACATTAAGACATAAATAAATAAATGTTTATGACTGCTTTGTTTAAAGTAACACAGGTCTACAAATAAATGTCAGAGCTGGACCCGGTGGTATCTGTAATCTTAGCTACATGAGATTAGTTGAGAGAGGAGTCCCTTGAGGTCATAAACCCAAGTCCTGAGCAACACAACACAGCAAGTCTGTGTCTTGGGGTAAAGAAAAAAAAAAGATGTTAATATGTACAGCAATGCATATTGTATCTTTGCAAGGAATTCTGCCAGTAGCCAAAGAAAAGAAACTGTTGACATAAGCAAGTATGTCTCCAAAAGGCTAAGTGAGCAAAAGAGGCAAGAGCCTGCACCATGTAATCAACCCACACAGAATTCCACAGAGCGAACCAACAGGACAGCCCAGCAAGTTGAAACTGGACCAGGTTTAATTTGGAAAGTCCAGAGATGGGAATATTTCTACGAAGAAAGAAAAGCTAGTGTGCAAATGACCTCATTTTTAAAACATATAAGGGATGTGCTGTACTTGCCTAAAAAAAGATTTACAGGTGGCTATGGGTCATGGAAGAAGATACATTGTGTCCCAGCCATGGAAGAATATACTTTGTGTCCCAGCCATGGAAGAAGATACTTTGTGTCTCGGTGGAATCACAGTAAGAAGCCACTTAGTTCCCACCTGGATGGTAATAGCCATTACAGGAAGAAGGAAAGGCAGGGTATAGGTGAAGGATCTGCCCCGTTGGTAGGAATGTAAAATGCTGGCTTACTGTGAGACACAGCATGGCAGAACCGCAAACAAATAAATCTGGAATCCCCACAGGAACCAACAATTCCATTTCTGGGTCTAGGTTAAGAGAGTTGAAAGCAGGGGCTAAAATAAATTATGTACACACACACACATACACACAGAAAGAGAGAGATAAATATAAAGGAAAATCTAAGCCATGCTATAACACAGAAGAATCTTGAGAACACTATACTAAGTGCAATGATGCAGTTACAAAAGGAGAAACTCTGTATGATGTCATAGATATGCGAGACCTAGAACAGGTAGGATTCATAGAGAGCAAAGTGACTAAGAGGGCGAGAATAAGCTTAGTTAATGGAGTTTTTGCATGGTAGAGAGTTCCGGAAATAGGTCAGAATGATTGCACGATCATTTGGATATATTAAATGCTACTAGAATGCATCTAAAAAATGATCTAAATGGTCTGTTTTACATTGTGTATTTTGTACTATAATTACAAAGGGGAAAAGTATAAGATATTCTCTACAATCTTATGGACTAAAAAAAAAAAAAAAAACAGAAAAAGAAAAAGCAGAAACAACTTAAGTACCTGTGAATTGAAGCTGTTAAAAGCTTATAGCACATTTAAAAATTGTGCCCATTAAAAATAATTAGATTCTTCTCTTTGCATGGAAATGATCTCCAAAGCTTGTGTGTAAAACAATAACAAGAAATGTGCAGAACTTTGGTTGTTTCCAACTATGTAAATAAAGATGGGAGATTGTCTGCAATCACACACATAACACACACACACACACACACACACACACACACACACCCCACCACCACCACCACCACCACCACCACCACCACCACTACCATACCATACACACATACCACACACACAGGAACACCACACCACACACACCTCTCTCTCACACACACACACACCACCACACGCACATCACATGCCAAACACACACACACACAGACACACACACACACACACACACACACACCATACCACATACATATCACACACATACCATACCACATACACATCACACACACATACTATACCACGCCACATACACACCACACATACACCATAAACCACACACACACACACACCCCACACATCACACACACCACACACACATACTACACCATAACACACACACACACACACACACACGTACACGCGCGTGCACACACGCGCGCACACACACACCTGCATATGCATTCCTGAAAGAATGCATCAAGAATCAGCACCAGGGACTGGAGAGGTGGCTCAGCTGTTAAGAGCATCTGCTCCTCCAGATGACCTGAGGACAGTTCCCAGCACCCAGGTCAGATGGCTCACAAGCATCTATAACACCAGCTCCAGGGGAATCTGATGCCTCTGGCCCCCCAGAACACCTGTACTCACACACACATGACTACAGGCATACAGTCACATATACATAGTTCAAAACTGTACATTTTCAAAAGAATTGGTACTGATGGTTGCCTCTGAGAATGGATAGGTGAGAGATCTTTTTGTTCTCTGAAGTTTTACCCTGAGTTTGCATAGCCTTTTAACTGTGTAAAGAGGACCAGAGCCCTACCAGCCACCTTCACCCTGCACAGCTTGGGGGAACTTCACTCACACACATGGCTGTCCTCTCCTTTGCAGTCCCCACCCCGTTTGCCCTTTGTGGAATACTTTCCATAGCCCCTGAGGAGGTCTGTGACCTCCCCAGATCCCTTCTCAACTCTTTCTCTTCTCCACAGGCTTCTGCAAGGACAATGGTGCCTGCCACTCCCACTGCCTCCCTGCACCTCACCTGGCTCTGCCTCCTCATTTTCCGAATCACCCTCATTCCAAGCCCTGGGCCTGCTTGCCAAGCCCTAACATATTACACTTTTCATCACCATACCCTGGAGCACTTGGTGATGCTGGCCATTTTCCCAGGGCCTGTGTTCTGTCTTCTTTCTACCCTTGTGCATAAGCAGCAGGAGCCTGAGAGCTGCTCCAGTTTTGATCACTGCTGTCCTGGCCTCGGTACCTGGCACGCAGAAAGGGCTCTGGAAAAATTGCAAAAGGAAACAAGCTCCCCCTACCCTCACCCTCCCACCTCCTTGTTTTCTCCTGCAGAGTCACAGGCCTGTGGCGGTTCCTCATGCTCTCTGCTTTGCCTGTCTGTCCTGGTTGTCAGCCTGTCCATGCAATATCCCCCATATAGCCCTCACAGGCTGATCCCATGGTTCAAATCTTCTCAAACTCCATGCCTAATACTTGCTGGAAGCCATTGCTTGTGTAGTTTACCACCAGCGCCAAGCTGAGAACCTGCCTGGTCCAAGCAGTTACCCCCTTCCTACTCAGGAGGTCAATGTGTGGGCTCTTCCCAGCAATGCTGCTTCCCTTCGTCCTCTTCCTCCCTTTCCTCCCTCCCCCACCCCTGGAACAAGCATGAGCCTGCAACCCTGGTGACCGACATTAGACCTCCAACTCTCCTTGTCTCCCATACCTCTCACACAGACAATGGACCTAATTTTTTTTTAATTCTTTCTCCGCCACAAGGTGTCAAACTAATCACTTCAAAATGGCTAACTTTATGTTCTATGAATTTCACTTTAATATTAAAAAGTCAATTACTGAACAGGTTGTAACATCCTACTGGTCCCTTCATTAATTAATGAGTTAAATAAAATCTTGAACATGTGCTCATCAAGAAAGCCAAGCTGCGTTACCCTCCTGTAACCTGCTGAAACACTTGAAATGCTTCCCCTAGATTCTCTCAGAAAGTCTCCAGTCCTCAGTATGGCACCTGCATCCAAGGCTGCCCACTAGAACTTTCTGTGGTCTTAGGGATGCTCTTGAACCATTCGACAAGGCATTCACTAGGCACAGGCTCTTGCAATGTGACCTTATGACCAAGGATCTCAATGCTTGGTGTAGTCCATTGTCATAGATTAGATTTACTTTAATTTAATACCATATTTAAACTTCTTAATTTTGTCCCTTCCCTTTGAGGAGGAGACAGGGACTCATGTAGCCAAGGCTGTCCCTGAACTCTCAGTGTCGCTGAGAATGACCCTGCGCACTCCCTGCCCCCACTAAAGTGTTGCTGAGATTACAGATGCATACCACCCCCTTTTATTCACATGTGGCTTTCTGAATCCCCCCCCCCCCATACTGGGTGCGCAATCTAATGGGCATGGACCCATTTGCTCCAAGGGTTGGTGTGGTTTCTCTCTGTTGACACAACCTGTTCAATCACTCTCTGCCTTTGCTTGTCACCTTCCTCTGGTGGCCTCTTCTGCTCTGCCATGTTTGCCCTAGGCTGTCCGTCACATGTCTAACCCTTCCCTCACCGTTTTCAGGAAGCTTTGCTGGCGATTGCTGCTTCTCCTCTTGCTTCCCTCTCAGGAGGCCTCACCTGTGCTCCAAAGCTCTGCCTCCGGAAACAAGGTCTTGTGGGACCTGACTGTAGACTGCGCTCCAGCTGAGGAACACTCTGTTCAGCTCCTTTTCCTGTCATCCCAGCCATTCAGTGTCAGAACAATGGGAACTTGACAGGTGACAAGGGTGAGACCATTTACTCTGAGCACTGCGCTGTGGACTTGGCCATGCAGTGTTCATGTGGAGGACTCCCCCGAGCTTGCACATCTAACAGGAAACCTACCAAGCAGCCTTTTGCATGTCTTCATAGTTTTGTCAAAAAAAAAATTCTTTCTTGCTTTAGACTTTGGAGGTAGCTTAGCATGTCCCAGTAATCACAGAACTAGGAAAGGTGAAGACTTCTGTAGGAACCCACAGGAGTAGCTTAAGAAAAGCAGACAGTAGTGTGTGACTGTTTGAAGAAGGTGACGTTTCTGTATGGCAGAATTCACAAGCCTACCTAATTTTGAACAGATTCAAAAGCACAGGCTGATGCAACATTCCTAAGATGATCACACAAAACAAGTACCAGGTGGGACCATAAGAACAGAATAACATACACAGAGAAGCCTAGAACTTGGAGATTCAAAAAAATAATAAGCATCATTTTTTGGAGCATGGTATCTCTTTTCATCTTCATCTCTTTTTTTGAAAGATGTGCTAGTTATTTTAAAATTAACTAGAATTAATTAGAGCCTCAACCAATGCTGTTACTAGGAATAGCCATGCTACTAATAAAGATATGGAGAAGAGACTCGCAAGATGGTTTAGCAGCTAAAGGTGCTCTCTGTCAAGGCCAAATGCCCGAGTTTCATCCATGGAGTCACATTGATGAGAAGAAATGACTCTTGAAAATTATCCTGTGACCGTTACACAAACACCATGGCATTCTTCTGCCCCTGCATATGCAATAAATGTATAAGCAGCAAATAATAAATTTAAAGTACTATTTACAAAGAGATGCTAAAGACGGAGGAAGAGAGAGGACAGAGGAGGAGGGAGAGGAGGAGGGGGAAGGACAGGAGGAGGGGGAGGGGTCTGTAATGGAGCATTGTCAACTTGACAATATCTGGATCACCAGGGGAACCCAGCTCCAGGCTGGGAGAGAGAGGTTGACTATGACAGCTTGTCTTCTGCTAGGCTGAGAGGGATGAAGTTTCTCGATGAAGCTGAGGTTCCAGTGTCTACTGTAAAATTGTGAGTCCTGAACTTCATTCAAAGGAGGAAGATGGAATATTTCTACCATAGAGGCCCTCCCCACTCTCAGGAATTCTTCACGTCCCCTCAATAAATCTCTATTCACTCTAGAAAAAAATATGGAAAACGAAGGTTCATGAGCATGGATAATCATCTTCTAACCATAGTTGCATGGCGACCGGCTGCCTCCGCCTTCATGTCTGCACCAGGACCATGGTAAACTCTCACCCCTTAAGATGTTGCAGTACAGGTCTTTTATTTCCTGCTGCACCAGGAAAAACCAACAGCACCAAAGAAGGGAGAGAGGTAGAAAAGAAGGAAGAAATATTAAGAATTGCCGTCGTATAAAACATCACACCTGTCTGTGATAGAATGTGTGTGATCCTCGCTGTATCCACTGTTCTCAATTAATTTGTTGGGCTGTCTTTGTACCGCCTCCAGTGAAAGAATGTTTTAACTTGCTCTTACAGATAAGTATCGGGACTGAGCAACCCTGTCTGACTTTGCAGTCAAAGTTATAGTGCCCAGAGCAGACAAACACGGGCAGGCAGTCAATTCCCTAGCAGAACTGTGTCTTCTCAAAGCTCATTTCTCTCTGAGTGAGCGTAACTCAGAGGTGTAATGGAGAACTGCGGTCCACACCAGATCGACCTTGCACAGAAGTCTGTAACAGGCATAATTTCTGCCCAGAACACCTGTGACACAGGGAGAGCAAATGCACACAGGCACTTGGCACCTGGCAAAAGCTTAAGGAAGGTCGGGAAAGACAATGACAAAGGTGTGGGAGGGGCTAAGGGAGTGGGAGGGGCTAAAGAAAGTAGCCCATGCATGAGGGGGGTCTGCCCACTCTCCTTCTTCATGGGGATGGCCGATGAAGACATGAGACTGACTCGAGCTTGTAATCAAGATTCACCAATGAAAACCTGAATATAAAGAAATAAGAAGCATGGGTATTGTGAGAGTTACTCTAGGCTCCGCAGGCTCAGCTCTGTCTTAGATACCTGCATGCACATCCATACGTGGATCGAACCCTTTCCTCCTTCTAAGGAGAATGCATCTCTCTAGCTTACGGATTTCTGCCTGATAAAGGGAGGTACAGAACTGTGTGCTCAGACAGGGATAAAACACACTTGCCTGAGCAGAATAAAGCCACATATCGTATCAGCTCACCTGCCTATCCAACATGGATGCCTGTAGCCTGGCTTCCTCCTCCAAAGACTCCAAACTATCTTACCTGCATAGAAGCAATTCCATCCTCCTGGTCCTGTCTACACTTCTTGGGGGTGAGTACCATGCTTGCCCATTGTTCTAGAATCAAAGCCATCAAGGGAAGTTAAGTCCAATCTCACAGCCTCCCATCGGCAGGGCCAGGATTCAAGCCCAGGATGATGGCTGTCCTAGCGCACTTCTCTGTTGCTTTGATAAACACCATCACCAAGAGCTAATGAGGAACAGGTTTCTTGGGCTTATACTTCCACATCACTGTCCATCATTGAGGAAAGTCAGGGCAGGAACTCAAGGCAGGAACCTGGAAGGCGGAGCTGAAGCAGAAAGTGTGGAGGGTGCTGATCACCTGCTTGCTTTCAGGCTCATGTCAAGCTATGTTTCTTAGACCACCCAGGACCAACATCCACCATGGGTGGGAGCACCCACAATGGGCCTGGTCTTCCCACATCAATCATCAATAGAGAAATCCATTAATGGCCAATCTGAAGGAGAAATTTACCCCCATAGACCATAGGCCAATCTGAAGGAGGCATTTTCTCAGTTGAGGTTCCCTCTGGCCCCAACAACTTAAGCTTGCATCAAGTTAAAAACCAACCAAACAACTGGGCAGCAGAACCTGTGCTAGGACCCATTTGTCATCCTGGGCAGCAGCAGCCCCACCGTCCTTGTCATCATCATCGTTTTCGTGACACTGTCTCCTCCTCACCCTCTGTGGACAGGCTGCCCCCAGGCCATGCCTTACAGGCTCGCTGTCTCCCTGGGCTGCTCGTGTACAAGATGAAGTCCTGCCTTGGTTTCCCTGCTGCTGGAAGTTCTGATGCTGCCAGCCTAGTTTATAATTCCCAGTGTCCTTAGCGAATCCATGGCATCCTCTGTGCCCTGGTGCCTCTGAGGACCTTTCTTGGTGACTCCATTCTCAAACTGCCATCATCCAATCCGTCCCTCTAGCAATTTCGTACAGAAACACTAGAAACAGAGCATATAAATCCCACTTGGAGTCAGCGCAATCTTTCCCAATTCTTCACACGTCTGTTCCTGACCAGATAACAGGCATGGCTACCTCGGACTACAACGTCCAATATGGTAGGTCCCCGTCATGGGATTACTGAGCACCGTGGTGGTAAGTAACATATCTTATTAATAATTCATGTTTATTCTGCCTCAAAGTGATATTATTTGGGAAATATTTCCTTATGTAAAACGTATTATTAAAACGATCTCACAGATTTATTTTTACTTTTATATGTAGCTATGAACGAATTACAATTTCATATGTGGTTCACATTCATTTTCAACAGGACAGCTGTGAGTTTGGCCTGGGTATTTCCCCTACCACGGCTATGCTCTGATAAACTCGGGAATGAAACAAGGACTTGTTCCACTTCCGCGTTCCCTCTTCCCCTGTAGCATTGAAGGGGTAGCTTTTGGGAGAGTTGACCTAGGACATCCTGGAACCTGTTTTCTCTGCAAGCAGAAACAGTGGAGAACAAAGTGCAGAAGTGCCAGGGAACATAGGGTTAAACAACTCGGGGGCAGGGGCGGGGGCAGGGACACCCAAGGGATTTTTTTTTTTTGTTGTGGTTGGTTATTTTTATACAAACTTTGCCTCCAAAGGAATTTTGAATAATGAACAAGGGAAATAAAAACTCAATTTGCAAAAGTAGGGAGAGAGAGAGAGAGAGAGAGAGAGAGAGAAAGAGAGAGAGATTAAACTAAATTAAAAAAAAAAGTTCTTGAGGCCATCAAACACCAGAGGAGAATTTGTGAGAAGATATTATTGTAGTTTCAGGGGCTGCTGGGTAGATTGAGTTGGTGAGAGGCAGCCTCTGCAAGCTATTTCCTCTGCTTTGGCTTAAGTTAACCACCTCAGAACGCCTCAGTGTTTAGCTCGGCAGCTGACAGCAAGCATGTCAGGGGGAAAGCAAGATAAATGGATGAGCATACTGGATCGGAGCCCCCTAGCAATCGGAACAGCTCCATCCCTGGGGGCTCTGATTAACACCAAGGCCAGTTTAGAAGCCTTACATTGTTATTCTGGCAGCAGGGTCAGTGACATGGAACCTGTTGTCAGCTGCCCGGCAAAGGCAGGGAGGTTTTAATTGGGATTTAAGTCAAAGGGAAAGAGGAATTTTGTTATTGTATTTTTTTCATTCTCTCCTGTGGGCTACTTCCCATTCTCGGGCCCAGTGCTTCCGATGCACACGCTCTGGTTTCATTCGTTTTTTTGCTATGGGTGGAAAACAAAGGAAAATTGTTTATTTATGTTCTTTACCAGGGGACCCCGCCAGCACCACACTTATAAACATTTGTTCTTGCAGGGAAAAGGAGAAACCTAATTTCCTCTGTGATGCTTATACAACCCCACCACGTTTCAACACAAGAAATAAAAGCTTCATCTTCAAATACTGGGTTTTTTTTCCTGGCTGTTTCTAGAAATAAAGGTACTCTCAAAAAACACTTTTGAAGATGCTCACAGGTTCTACATGGAAACTCTGTTCTCTCTCCTCCCACCTGCCCAACCTCCTTGAGTAAATTACTAATTTCCTGTCAGATCCCAAACCACAGATATATAATATTGCTACTCCAGCCACCAGGGAGAGGGAGATGCCTTTTATTAAAGGCTGATAAATAGGGATGACAAGGTGGAAGGTCCTGGTGGAATTCATGAGTGCCAGCGTCCCTGGCTTTGGTTGTTCTGTCTGCACAAGGTGGCTGTCATTCTGACCTCTATCCAACCTTCAGAATGTATCAGACCAGGTCTCCTCTCGTCCTCTCATCAATCAACAATCATCAATCAGCAAACTGGAACAGAGTCACAACTCTGCGCCTTACTCCTGGAGATGCCAAACAAAGCCGACCAGTGGGTAGGCTGAGGAGAGAGTGCAGCTGAGGCCCAGGGTTGAACTTGAATACCAAGGGTCCAAGCAGTGAGGAGCTTTTATGATCTGGTCTGAGACATACATGCACTCTCTCCTCTAAGCCATGGGTGGGCTCTCATCCCTTGTTTAGAATTAAAGTACACTTAGCAAGTTGTAAATTTGAGCGACAGTAAAACATATTGTTCCCATGTACTTGTAAAGTCTAGAGCCAGTCACACCTGGGGTCAAATGACTGTTCCTCTAGTTACAACCACGTGACATTTGAGTCTTGTGTTAATAATCTCTGTTAGCATGACCTCCCTCACCTGAGAGCCAACTGTAATGGCACCTGTGATTATTTTGAACACTATTGCACTAAAGGAGTACTTTCAGAGCCACAAATGTTAGCCAAGCTTATACTATTATGTGTTCTAGTAATGATAGTGCAAATGAAAGACATAGAGCAAATTGGTGAAATTCAATTACGTTTTACAAGCCAAAAGATTAAAAAGAGAAGTCTTTAATCTCAGTATTCTCTTGTCTATTTAGAGCACATTCCAGTTCAGTCCAGCCATGTGCTATGCAGCCACCACGAGTGGCTGGTGGCTGCCATGCTGGACAGCACAGACCTGTGCATTATGTGGGAGAATGTTCACAAGCCCCCACAGATAGAGTAGTCAGTAAATGCCCATCACCAACACTCAGAACAGCAAGTCTGCTCAGGAACGTGGGACCTAGAGAGTCAAGGGGAGAGCTCTGCCCCGGGGAAGCAAAACCACCACCCTGCCTCTAAAGAGCTTAGGTGTTAGAGTTAGTTAGAGCAACCCAGCAATCGAAGTGAAACCAAACATCGACAATCAAAGCCAGTGATCTCTGTGTATGAAACAATCTGCTAGTGCTTGATCAGAGTCTGAACTGTGACGGAGGAGGGGAGAGGCAGTGCTCAGTGCCAACATTTATCCCCCAGACGAGAGGGCAGAAAGGAAGGAGAGTTGTTTCCTCCATTAAGCCAACCATGCCAGCCCGTGTTACAGAGCATCCTTGGCAGAGCTGGGTGAAGGGCTTTAAGAATTCTCCAATACCTGAGAATGGAGTGCTGCCTTTAGCAGCCAAGCGTTTTCTTAAGCATGTCAGCCCTTGGTGAGCCCAGTGGCTTCCTGTGCCAACGTAATTCTGGCCGTGGCTCAGGTCTGAGAGTGAGATGTTGGAAGTCAGGAGACCCTTCGATCCTGTTCTATGTTCTGCTACTCTGAGCAACTCTGACTGGCCACCAGGCAGTTTTTCCTGTCTCTTGAATGTATCTAAGCTTCAGAACAGACGTTAGTAACATAGTAACAACCAGCTAACAGGGACTTTCCAGGGAAAGCAGGCAGACAGCTGAACTCAAGCAAAGCAACCAACATAAGTCCAGCTCATTAAAGGGCCTCAGGACCGTTTGCCTACTCAGAAAACCTGCAAGCGCACATGGATACAACACCTTATAAATCACTCATGTTTCCGTTCAGCCCTAAACACACTCTGTGCTACGAGACAGTGTCACGGAAACCATTATAACTCCCATAACTTCTCAACGTGCTACCAGACGCCATCACCGATAACTCCTATCATCTCTGGTTCTTCGAGCTCCTGAATATGAGTTAAACACACACCAGAATCAGATTTTATTTAAAATCACAAAACTTTAGGTATTAGGTCTGACCCCCCCCCCTTCCCCCCACAAAAAAGCCTGTGGCTGAGTTTCCAAGCTGAATCATTTTTATCACTGCCAAAAATGCGTACGAAAACAACTCCAGAGAGGGAGGACTTCTTTTGCACCATGGTCTCTGGGTTTTCCCTTCACGATCCTGTGACTCCTCTGCCTCTGGGCTGTGTGTGGCGAGACAGGTTCATGGTGAGGAACATGTGTTGGGTCAAAGCTGCTCATCTGATGGATAGGAGACAGAGAGTTGGCGGCTACACCTCAGGGATCTACTTCCTTTAGGTGGGCCCATCTCCTAACTAATAATGCCACCATCTTATGAACTGATCAATGGATTCATCCGCTGATTAGATCCAAGTCCTCGTCACTCAATCACTTCTCAAAGCCTCATCTCTGACCACGTGATTAAAGACCAAGGTCTTTAGTGTAAGCTTTCAAGGGGAATCTCATATGCAAAGCATAACACCTTCCAAAGCCTACATCTATAAATCTGAAGTAATATTTGGATTACACAGACAGTCATTTTAAAAAGTAAGGATTGGGGCAGGAGAGATGGCTCAGCAGTTAGGAGCACTTGTTCTTGCAGAGGATCAGTTTTTATTCATCAGATTCATCCACATATTCTCACAACTGTCTATAACCCCAGTTCCAGGAAAGCTGGTCTCGGGGGCGGGGGGGGGGGGCTATAAGCATACACGCAAGCAAAACACTCATACACATAAAAATAAAGATTGGGAAGTGTAAAAAGTAAAGCTTATGCATAATCAGGACTGTCTCTGGTATGTTGGCTGAATGACTTCTCTCTGATGTCAAAGATGTGAACGTATGGAATGTCTGTCTTTCAGGTGATCTATCAAGAGGTGGGTGAGTCTATTAAAAGACTGTCCTTCTAAGCCTGGTTCCAGAAAACTGTTTATGGCCAGAAACCCATGATTTGGAGTCAAGAGTCTTCAGAAACTAGCAAACCTTTGGGCAGGTTATTAGGCCTGTCTGGTCACTCCCTGTCTGTTCTCTCTGTTTGGTATTTAAAGGAAAGAGACTATAGGGAGAAATAAGACCCTCCCATCCCCCTGGGTTCTTAAGTGAGTTCTTTCGCTGGATCTAGGAACCCAACTTGTGAATGTCTTCTCCTCCAAAAGAAATTATTTACCCCATAGAAGTTTTAGCTTTACTCCTCTTTAGAAAATGGTCACTTTAGGCCTTTAAAGGCAAATTGAATTTTTTTTTTAGCTGCCCTTCGCCTTTAACCTTGTAAGACTTCTGAGGTTTTAAGGTAGTATGTTTCTGCTTAGGTACTTTGAAATACCAATGCAAGTTTATTTCATGGGTTCCAATGATTGAGCACTCATGAATATAATGAAGTCGGGCGGTGAGACTAAAGAGCATTCTGATGAACACTGAACTCTGAAATCTTTATGGGAGAAAACGGCAGCTTTCCATCATCCCCAGCATGGGATGATGGTATTTGATTTAGGTGGCACAAATCGAAAAAGACTAGACTCACCCTGGTAAAACTGCTTAGCAGTTCATGCTGCAATCTCAGAACCATCTTCTGCTACAGCCTGAGTCTTATTGAGAGAATTGGTCTGGTAGCACCAGTTAACTCACTGGGGGTTGGCAATGTGTTAAAATTTACTGTAAACCAAATTTGTGTGTGCTGGTGTAATCACATTACTGTTTAAAATATGTAATTTAGGAAATTAAATTTAAATTATTTACAGAACTCCTGAAGTGCTTCTGCAGAGCCCTGGGGTTCCTTGGTAGAACATAATTAGAAAACTCTGACCTACTCAGCCAGGTTTCAGCTTGTCTGCACTTCACGTTCCCCTTCAACCTTACTCCACGATGCTTCTTCAACACATACCTCCAGCTTCAAGTGAGCTGACTTCTCTCAGTTCCTGGATCATGTTCATGTTACAATGTTTTCAGGGTTTTGTTTATGCTGAACTGACCTGGGTATCTGCCTCTTTCCTTACTCGAGATTGGATGTATTTCAGGTGGAGGCCACCATCCTTCCATCCATAGGTCTGTCTGTCCATCCATCTATCCATCCATCTGCCTGTCTATCCATCTGTCAATCCTTCCGTCCTTCTGTCCATTCATCCGTCCATCCATCCATCCATTCATCCATCCATCCATCCATCCATCCACATATACTTACATCATCCATCCATCCATCCATCCATCCACCCATTCTTCCATTCATCAATCCATTCATTCAATCTTCCACCTGTCAAGCTTGCTGGGTCTCAGATTTCTATTTAAAAAAACTGTGAGGTACAGAGGGGCTACAAAGACAAGAAGATCATAGACTTGTCCTGTGGAGCACCCAGGGCAGCTCCAGGAGACTCGGGTGTGAGTGAGATGCTAGGGTACAGCAAAGCTATAAAGGCAGGAGAGATGGAGACGCACAGGTCCCATCACAGATGAGCAGGGATCTAACTCCAAAAGACCCAAGCTGTGGACTCCAAGATGGCTCTTAGCTTTTTACTTTGCTGTTCATGGATTTGTTCAAAGCCTTTGGCTTTATCCCTCCTCTACTTCTATCTTGCCTTATTTGGGAGAGATCTCTTTGCATGACCACCAGTGCCAGGCAGAACCATAAACACAAAATGTTCTAGAAATGTTTGCTGGTTGATGCTACCAACCAATGTGGTAAGGCTGGCTGATGCTGCCAACGAATTGGGTAAGTGAGAAGATCCATATAGGTGGTGTCAGAGGAGCATTATAAACTGTAAGCTGTCAGTGAGTGACCAGAAGACTCTGATATATAGAATAGGTCACATTGATCCTCCTAGCAAGCCTTCCATTAAGAGAGTTGGCCCAGAAAGCTCTGATTACAGTAGAGGTCACATTGCTCCTTCTAGCATTGTCTCCTATAGGGATAGCTGGTCCAGAAGTCTATGAAGTACAGTATAGGTCACATTGGTCTTCCTAGCAAGTACATTAGTGCAGTTGGCTCAGAAGGCTCTGAAGTACAGTTAGGTCACAGTATATCATGCATCCCATGAGGACAGTTAAGTTGGTTGCACCTTATTCTGTGCCTCCAGTGATGCTGTCACTGCATTCCAAAGTCCCCTCTCTCTTACATGCCCTTAAACCCCAAAGTAAGTCACGCCCCCTGAACATCCTAACAGGTCTGACCACAGCCAGCTGGGTTGGCACATGATACACAAAGCCATGATCTATGGGATTTTCCAATTTCTGTGGTGTAAATATTTCTGGTGAGGTTAATTTCAAGCTAGCAGTATGGCTTCACTGACTAGAGACCTGAGAAACTGCTCCATACAAGGCCTGTGTGTGTGTTAACCAAACACAATGCTGTTCAAGTGAGCACCCCCATTTGATGGCTCTCAATCAGGAAAGCTTCTATAATCAAAGAGGACGTTCTGCCTTTGATTGATTTTGATTGCACTGTCAAAAATAGAATGGACACGAGCTCATTCTCCATAGAAGACAAGGAGGCAGCCTAATGCCTCTCCCGGGTGCTTGTTCTGACCAGCAAAGAACGACTGACTAGCTTTCAGAGTAGACTAATCACAACCAAGAACAAGATACTGTTTTCAGGACTCAGCTTCTGAGATCCTTGTTCTGCTTGCGTTCCAGAAACAAAGCTCGTTTCTGGAATCTGTTGCTTCTGGAGGTGAGACTGGAAGACCTGAAGTTTGTATGGATCAGTAAAGCTTCAGATTGCCTCAACCCAGCTCGATCCCAGATTTCAGTCAAGTAAACCTGTGCCCTCAGTATAACCCTGAACTTCAAGACATTCTGTTCTACTGAGGGGTTCTTGGGTGAGATGTAAAAATGTCCAGGCAATGTTCTGGGTGCTGGGAAAATATGGACAAACCAGGTACAGAACTTAACAAGAAAGCCAATTAAATAAACAGCAGCTATTTATTTTCTCTCATCTGCCCTCTGTCTACCCTCAGCCTCCCCTATTCTTATTTCTGAATCCTTCCTGCTCAGATGACAACTGGATCAGCCTTCCAAGGACCAGAAATCTGGACTTGGTTTGTGTGGCCTTTGGAGCTAAGACCCCACATAGACCAAGGGTACACTCAGCCAATCTTCCCTTCCATTCTCTGGCTGGTCAAGATGATCTAACTTCAGATATCAGCAATTTGCAGAGGTGTGCGTTTCTTTGATGAGTGCCTGCCTATCAGAGAGAAGAGTCCTCCTGGGAAGACCTGCCGCTCTGCAGCCCAGCCTTCCACCTCTTACAAGGCCAGTATAGCTGTTTTACTAGACTCTTTTCTCCTTCTCAAGGTCACTGGAGCCCACTCACTGGGAGTAACCTAATGGGCTGAAGTGAGTTCAAAGGGTCTGGGGCTCATGGCTGTACTGAGTGTCAGCTTTATGATAACAGTTGTTGCTTTGACTGATGAGCCAACCTCTGAGAGTAATTCGCCAAAGTGACTTCTACGATATGAGATCTGTGCTTCAACTTCTCTTTCCATCTCCGAGCTAAGCCTGCTGCAACTTTGAAATACAGACACCAGGCATAATAGTTCTGCACTTATACGTGCTCCTTTTAAAAAGCCTGGTGGGTTTGCTTTGCCATCCATGAAAGAAGAAACAATCCTCAGAAATACATTCATTTAAGGCCCATCTGTTGGCACCCTCCCCTGACAGGCATCTTGGTGGAGACACTCCTGATTTGTCTCTGCCTCTTCCAATGCGAGGACCCAAAATTCATGAATGGAATTCTTTCCATATATCCTATAATTAATCTCTGTCTCATTGGGAGAAAAGCCCGGTACGGTTAGCAACAATGCAGTCCATGAGCAGTAGGCAGCAGATACTGCACCTATCAGGAGTGCATACAGCAATTTCGTCCTCCCTTTATTAACTCCCCTAGGTGTCTAAATAGACTGGAAGGAGAGCAGATAAATGAGCCTTTGTGCTGCAACAGGACTATCTGCTGTGGCTGAGAGGAGGACACACGGTGCATCAGGCTGGAGGACTTTCTGCTTAGTGTCTGCTCCATGTGCATCTACAGCTTAGCAGATCAGGCCTGGGGAGCAGCCCTCCTTTACAGACTGGCCTCCACAGCGCCCTTCTGTGTGTAATGGCCTCTCTGGTTTCCTCTCCAGGTTGACAATTAACGTGGCTGCCATACTGGATTTTAGGAAGTGCCATTTTCCTTAAGTGGGCTCCATCTGTGAACTTTGCTGAGCCCTGGCACCCTCTGCGGGAGGCGGGGATAGCACACAGCTTAGCCATTAACTTGCTTGTCGGTAATTTCCATTCTCGTCTTGTCCGTAGGAGATTCCATCTGTGGTGGGAAGTGTGGGCACACAGTTTTGTTCCAGAACACAGTCCTCGCTAGCTCGGACATTTGCTACCAGAGGCTATGGGTGTCACTGGCTTTTGGACGGCACGCTGAAGACAGTAACTTGCCCTGAGGTAAAAGGAGAGCAGACGGAGCATAGATGGGAGAAGGAGAGAAGAAAGGGCCTTTTAGAATCTGGATGTGCCTGACTTGAGTCTTAGACGTGTAAATTATTATTTTGCATGAAAGTTAAAACAGTCTTTTGACAAAGTGTTCTCCTTCAAATTTCTTGGCATTTCCCCTTGCCTGATGAAAGAGATACTGCTCTCTCTGTTTCTCAATGGATACCTGAACTGCCTGCTAAGGTCTGAGCATGCTTCAGAAGTGCACCTTTGAGAAAGTCATTAAGTCCGAGGGCTCCATTCTCATGAACGGCATTAGCAGCTATGAAAGGAGCTGAAGGGAGCATACATAGTACCCCTTCCATGAAGTGAGGGTACAGCCTGAAGCTGCTGTCCTTGAGGCAGAGTGAGCCAACCAGACACGGAGTCTACTGGCACCTCGATCTTGGACTTCAGAGCCTCCAAAATGATGATCAGTACATTTCTGTTCACAAATTGCACCAAGCACCATTGATTACTGTCTTCTGTTGCTTTGACAGAACACCTGGCAAAGATCAGCTGAGCCGAGGAAGAATCGTATTCAGGACTCCATCCTTGGTGATATTGTAGGTCTTCTTGGTTAAATCTTTCTGAAAAATCCAAGACATGCTTGTCTTGGTGATTCTAAATCTGTCAAACTGACAATGAAGATTGAACTTCACACCCAGTCTGAGGCATTTTATTATAGCTCCCCACTTGCACGGAGACAGTCCTGCCTGCGTTTCACCCATAGTGAACTCTAGGACTCTCTCTCAGTGACTCATCGCCCTTTCAACATAGACTGATGGATGTCTGGACGTTTATATCCTTTCTCCAGGCGATCAATTTATAAGAGTCATGCTATGCCACTTTCCCCTTGCTGTTGGCTAGTTTAAGACCAGGGTTGAAGTAACCTCCTTCCTACACATGTTAGAGCTTCCAAATCCCCACCCAAAAGGCCAAGATATTCTCATTAAGGAATCAACTCTCCAACTTGCATTCAGATGCTCAGTTTCTCTCCTGGGCATCACTCCCTACAGAAAACTGCCTCCAGAATCCTAGATCAGTGCAATGGGGATCCCTGGTCTGGCACACAGGGGAAGGCTATCCTGTACCTCCTAGGAAACCGTTTGCTGGGTTGCTGCACAAGACTAACACTAGACAGGATTCAATTTTTACAACCTCATTTGATTCTGTCCTTGTGCGCTCTCCGCCTCTAAGGTCGTTGGGTGTTCCTGCTGCCCACCAGTGCTGCTGATTCATGCCCTTATCCCCTCTGTGACTCCTATGCAGATTCACCTTCAGTCCTGCATGATTTTGATTCTATACAGAGGACAAGTTACCCAATCAGTATTCTTCCTCATAGTCTGCCATGTTCCTGCCACTGTCTGTGGACTCTGCCTCTGAACACATAAAAAAGAAACATTACAACAGTACAGACATGTGGTTCTGCAGGATTGCCCTTCTCTGAACCGATCCACCATGTGGACCCCATACAACGTCTAAAAGCACTGAGCTACCTCATTCTTTTCTGTTAGAAACGTGGGCCAGCAAGGCAATGCACTGCCTTTAAAATAATTGCCAAGATTTGACTAATAGTTTATGAATCTGTGTGATCTAGCACTGTCAAAAACCCAGGATTTTTACTTTATTCTCCCACAACCTTGACAGAGGCTGGGCTGGATTGGAGTGTTTGCCCTCCCCTCAAAGTTGTGTCTACCCAGAACTTCAGAATGTGACTTCATTGGAGAACTGGGTGTTTGTGAATATACTTGGCTAAATTAAGATGAGGTCATCCTGGATTAACAAGCCTGATCTAATGGCTGATGTGCTTATAAAACCGTGCGGGGAGCACAGATACACACAGAACGAAACGGCAGTGTGAATATGGCATCAGAAATCAGTTACAATCCACAAAGCAAGGATTCTAAGGATTATTAGAAGTCACCAGACATTCGGGCAATGGAGTCACCTCACATAACATCCAGAAAGCCAGTAGCTCTAACAACTCCATTTCAGCTAGTTAGGCCCCAGGGCTGTTAGGCAAAATTTCTCTTAATTTAAGAGAGTTAATGCCTGGTAATTCATCGTGCAGCCCCAGGAAACCAGCTGTCACCTACTGTGCACTGCCGGCATCAGCTCATGGTCCTGAGACACTCATCCCTCTTGGTCCTGATGCCTATACAGCTTTCAGAATTCAATCAGCACAAACGGTCCTATGTACCTAGAATGGATTCTCTGCCCATTTCTTTGTGTGCTTTATGTCATGGATTTCCAGACTGTTTCCCTCTAGAATGAGACCAATCCATGCCCAGCCTGGTCGTACCTGTTTGTGGAGATCATTTAATGTGATCGGCACACATATGTTCTGGGAGGCGCTTTCCAACGATGAGAGAGGACACTCAGGAGGCTGAGGCAGGAGGATTGCAAGTTTGAGGCCAGGCTTGCATACCTTGTCTCAAACACCACTTTCAGAAAGAGAGAGAGAGAGAGAGAGAGAGAGAGAGAGGAGATGGATAGATGGATGAAGTCTCTCCTTTTATAGAAATATGCTTCCAGCTTGCTTTAGTGGGGAAGAGGTAGCTAGGAAGGGCGGTGCCCACTTACTTACCTTTTTCCAAACTTCAACTTATTCAAACCCATAAAAAAATACATGTGGATACACAAAACTCCTATATTTATATTAGTCATTTAAATATTCATTTTAGGGTTGGGTGTGGTGCCACATACCTTTAATTCCAGCCCTCTGGAGGCAGATGTAGGCAGACCCTTGTGACTCTGAGGCCAACCTAGTCTACATAGTGAATTCTAGGTTAGCCATGGCTATACAGTAAGATATCACAAACACACACACACACACACACACACACACACTTCAAAACAATTCTTTTTATTAAACATTTTAAACGTCTTTATCAAAGTATAATTGGTATATAATAAAATGTATAAATGCATGTTTAAATTGCACAAATTGGTGTTTTCACACTTGTATACTTCCTGGGAGTTAGTCTTGCCATAATCAAGATAATGAATGTACTTAGCAGTTTCAAAAGTTTCTTTGTGTTCTCTTTTTAAACGATGCTAAAATTTGTATAAAGGCGTTCATGTTCACCACTTTAAGTGAACAGTGTAGGAGCATTAAGTACACTCATAACACTGTAACTGTCACCGCCGCCATTCACTCCTCCTCTCACACTGAACCTTCTCCCTAGACAGTAACCCCCGAGGCACCCACCCCTCTAGCACCCACAACTTAGCAATTACACTCATCGCACAAGGGAACCAGACAACACTGACTGATTTATCTCAGCATATGAAAGAGTCACAGACACTGTCATGTTTCAGAATTTCCCTCTTTTAAAAAATGATTTATTTTAGTTTTTAATTATGTGTATATGTGTGCACACTCATGTGCTCAGGAGTGCAGGTGCCCCAGGAGACCAGAATTTGTCAAATCACCTAAAACTGGAGTTGTGAGCCATCAAACTTGGGGTCTGGGAATTAAGTCTGTGTCCTTTGAAAGGACTCAGCAAGTGGTAACTGCTGAGCCATTTCTCTTCACCTCCAGAATAATAGATTTCTTCTCCTTCTCCTTCTCCTTCTCCTTCTCCTTCTCCTTCTCCTTCTCCTTCTCCTTCTCCTTCTCCTTCTCCTTCTCCTCCTTCTCCTTCTCCTTCTCCTTCTCCTCTCCCTCCTTCTCCTCCTCTTCCCTCTCCCCCTCCTCCCCTTCTTCCTCCTCCCTCCTTCTCCCCCACTTCTTCTTTTGGCAAGGAATGGTATTCTACTCTATAAAATATACAATATGACCTTCTTCTGATGTTGGGCAGCAGGAGAGATCCTCAGGTCCTACTCAGACAAGGAAGTCTACAGTGTTGATAAGCTATGGTGCTGGGTGTTTTAAATGCATTTCTGAGAACACATTTTCAGTTTGCAGTGGGGTCTCTCCACATGTAACCACATGGGAAGAAAAGAAAGAAGTAGTTGAACAAATTGATTTTCAAACCTTAAATCAATTTGACATTATAAACCTGTGATGAAGAATTCTTTAACACGTTGTTCAATTCTTTTTTTTTTTTCATATATATTGTTATGGACACATGTGCTTGTATGGGTTACTGTCTATGTCACTGTGATAAAATTCTCTGGTGAGAGCAACTTAAGAGAGAAGGGTTTTGGTCATTCTGGCTCATAGTGGGAGGGTGTACCATGACAGGGAAGTCATAGTGTCAGGAGCAAGAAGCAGGCTGTCCCTGTATTCACAGGCAGGAAGCAGAGATTTGAATGACGGTGCTCAGCTGTCTTGGGCCTTTGTACTCAGTCAGCCTAGGACCCCAGCCTAGGAACGGTGCCACGTGAAGTTAAAGTGGGCCTTCCGACCTTAAAATCTAAAAGATCCCTCATCCTCTGGTCTGACCTGTCTAGTTCATCCCTCACAGGCATGCTTGAGAACAGTGATTTCCCCGGTTGCGTTCTCAGTGCTTTGAAGGTCAGCTAGCTCAAGCTGAGCCAAGTTCTTGTTCCCATTTTATGTCCCTGATGGTTTTCTGTTTTGCTTTTTGGTTTTTTTCTTTCTTTCTTTCTTTATCTTATTTTTCTCTACCAGTTACTGAGAGCAAGATAATGACGTCCCTGGATGTAGCTCTAGTGTCTCTACCAGTCCCCATGTCCTCTGAAGCACATGGGAGGAAAGGTGGGCAGTGTGACAGAGACTGCACACAGCCCCTCTGTGAGAGGTCAGGGCAGAGCTCTGTGGTGATGGGTGCAGGGATGGAAGAGCTAAAGAAATAAGGAGGCAGTTTCTGGGAGACAGTGTTGAAGTGCAGTGTCACGGGTGCAGAATGCTGCCCTTACACCCCTGTCCCACGCCTGTGCCTCGAGAGTGGTCCTCTCCCCAGCTAGCTCCCATGACTACTGTGATACTTAGCTTCCCGAGTTTCTCACACCCGGTTGGTCAGTTGTCAAGTTGCTCCTGAAGCCCCTGACATGCCCTTGTCCCGTTAGGTGCTAGCTGCCTGTTCAATGCCTCCTGCTGCATTTCCATCTCAGGTCCCCAGAAGAAAGACTCTCTGTGAAGCTCACACGGATTCTGCCAGCACTCTGATTATCTGCCGCACCAATAATGTATAATTCCTCAAAGTTGGAGTGGTCACACAGAACCTCTCCTGAGCATTCCATACATTTTCAGAACCGGGTATGAATTTTAATGCTGACATTTAAGATGCTGTCAAATGGAGCCAGAGTCTCTGGAGACCACGTCCTCCTTGAGTGTTAGACTCGGGCAAGACATATGCAGACGGGGTGTGAGGTTTACAATGATCTCACACAGGCAGTTTCCCTTTGGAGTCTCTCCCTGCCTACACTCATTACATGCCACAGGGTGCTGCGGCCCTCTCGCAGAGGACTCACTGTCACTGTCACTCCTTGCAGGCATCGTCTGTTCTGTGTAGGCAGCAGCTGCCAGGCTTCAAGATGAATGCTCAGGTTCTGCCTTGATGGATAGCTGCCCCCAACAAATTGGCTCATGATCTACAGAGATCTTTCTTACAAATGTGACAAATGGTGACAAGTGTGGAAGGAGAGCTTCACTCCTGCTTCCAGGGACACTGGCTTGGAGAAAACTTTTTCAGCAGAAAGAGCTGTTTACCATGGAAGCTCCAAAGGAGGTCGGGATCACTTGGTTTCAGGGAAAATGAACAGATGAGTAATAACTGTCTCCCATTCTCATCATGCACACGCGCAGACTAGACGAGCTTAAAGTCCGATTCTAGATCATGTGGTATTCTGGAGACAGAGCCAGGCTGTGGTGTAGTAAAATACACATCTTGTCTTCCTCCTGTTCCTTGGCATACCCTTCCTGTAGCCCTTGGAGTATTTGAACAGGTGGTGTCACTTTGCATGGGTTGGCTGACAGCTCCTAGGTCACTTAGGGATGGAGGCTTGTTCCTGGAAAGGTCAAGGCAGGCAGGGGGATGTCCAGTCCCATTTTCCAACTTGGTTGAGGGCAGAGTGGCTGAAGGTCGAGTGTGTGTGTGTGAGTGTGTGCGCCTGTGTGTCTGTGCACGAGTACTTATGTCTCGGTGGTGAGACCCCCGTGATTCCTGAGGTCACAGAGGTGCTCTGCGCTGACACTGTGGTGTGAAATCAGAGGAGACGGCTGCTGCCAATCCTCTGAGTCCCCTCGGGTGCCCTGAAGTCACTAACCAACCGGACAGTTGTCAAAGACAACACTGTAATTTACGCGACCACAAGATTAAATTAGAGGCAGGAGGGTTAGGAGCTGTTGTGCATACATGCTTCCCTGCTGAAGCTGCTTGCAAGGTGCAAGGATTTGCTTGGAGTGGAGAATTAAATAAGGAGAGTGGTATTTTTATTTATTTATTTATTTAAATCTCAGGTACTTGGGCATGACATCACACCATCACAAGGCAAGCTCTAGGTCTATGGCAGGTGGGTGGTCTCTGCTGTGAGCCTTTCATGTGGCAAGCATCCAGGCTCTCTCTCTCTCTCAATGGAATGAGGCCTTGTGGAAGCAACCCAGTCAGTCACTCCAGGACTGAAAATACAGTGTGCATAGCTGCAGAGGAAGAGCTGGGGGCCATGTACCAGCCTCGGGCCAATTAAGCCTAAAACAAATTTCAGGTTGCCGGAGCTCCGATTATACTTGGAGTGCTGTGGGCTCTACCCCACAGCGCAAAGCCTGCTGGACCTGCCCCGGTAATTGGAGTGAAGCATCGGCTCTTCACCCATGGCTTCCTAATGATCAATGGTGCTGGGGCTATTTGCTTAGGAGCATTTAAAAAGCAAAAGGGATAGGAAATGCAGTCGGTGAGCCCACTCGCCTGCCCGCCCGCTTCGAAAGCTTCTCCTGGATGCACGCTCTGGACTTTTTTTTTTCTACCAATCTGTGTGGCATAAATAGGGGAACAGAAAGGAAAGGTCAGAGAAGCCGGAGTTATTAAAGTGAGCGCTGAGAAGTCTCCCCGTGTGAACAGCAGCTTCAACTCATGTGGGAAAAAAAAATCATGGATTTTCTTTTCATCAAAAAAACCCACAAGCTCAGCATCAGAGAGGAAACAATTATTCATAAGTTCCGAGGCTGCGAGAGCCTGACCCGCCCGTCATCCCAGCAGGGAAAGAGTACAAGTGGCTAACTGCTTGGGGTGATTAATTCGAGCAAGATTAGCTTTGCGTATTCAGTGGGTCCAATCCACACAGCTTAGAGGCTGACAACTGTTTGCAGCTACCCCCAGTGTGTGCTCACAACCACTGGAGATAAGGAAACAAGGCTTAAGAAGGTAACTCTTCCTCCTTATTCCACAGAAGTCTCTTGATGTGTGGCATGGGGTGGTGAGTCACCTCTCTTTGCCTTGGAAGGAATGAGGCTCTGCAAGATTGTAATGCTGTCAGAGTGTCTGAGACAGAAGAGATGGACGGACATACATCATCAGTTCTCCACTGATGGATGCATGGAACATAACCCCTTTGAGGCTGGGTCCAGGCACCATGTCATTACAAAACTCCCTTGGTGATTCTATCAGATGCCAACTTGAGCATTATCCTTCCACTACCCGGAAGAGAAACCAAGGGTCAGACTAAACAAGGGACATGGCTACATCAATTGCTGCAACCCCCTGGGATGTATTTACTATTCACAGCCCCCAGCACCTCTGCCAGCACTCCCTCTTATACCTTCTGGCTACTGACCAGCATAAAGCAGACTACAATAGCCGCAGACCTGAGCCCTGGCAAGGGCCATGGATAATTCTACCCAGGCAGTTCTGGGGAAGTTGTTGGCAGGAGGAGGGTCTGAATGAGGCCTGGGCACAAGGACAGAACTCATAACAAGATTCTCATTGCTGGCAACGCCTGCCTGCCTGCCTGCCCTGCCCCAGCCTCTATCTGAATCCCCATTGCGTCCCACCTGACACCTGGGCTGACTGACCGTCTGCTCTCTTCTCCCTCCCGTTCTGAGTAGAGACAAACTACCTCCTGCAAACAGAAGCATCTTCCAGAAAAGGAGAAGGAAAGAGCAGCCACTCCGCTGGAAAGCAGGCAAAAACTCGATCAGAGAGATCCAGAAAAATCTCCAGTGGCCTTAGTGCCATGCTGCATCAGAGAAAAAGGACAGCACTTCTTGTCCAATAGCCAGAAAAAGTCCAACCCAGAAATCAATGGAGGACCCGCTGCACAATACACACCAGGATACTCATATATATGTACAAAAGGGTACAATCTATGAACACACAGCCCATGAGCAAGTGACATGGCCACATCTTTGTTAAATGATTTAGCAATCCCACATTGGAGTCCCTATCCTTCAGATACCACCACCACCACCACCACCACCACCACCACCACCACCACCACCACCACACGAAACATTTACAAAGTTGTGTAAGTACAGGCAAGCTTGGTTTGTAGTCACAGAGACTGGGAGTAGCTTAAGGGTCCAACTGATCCATAAGTAAAGGCTGGCACATCGGCACTAACAGCAGCTAAAGAATCTGTTGGCACGCAGAGCCTTCCGGGATGTATTTTTAAGAAGAAAGAATTAAACTCCATAATGTGAGAAACAGCGCACAGAGTCTGACGGGTTTTGCATAAAGAAGAAGGAAAGTACTGCCTGTGTGGATTTGTTTGTATTTCTGTGAGCAACTGCAAGGATTCAGCCTTCAGCATGTGAGTGCACATGTAAGTTGGGACAGGAGAGAGAGAGAGAGAGAGAGAGAGAGAGAGAGAGAGAGAGAGAGAGAGAGAGAGATTGCCAGTACACCTTTCCATGTCTCCTTTTGAGTTTTGACCCATGTGGATTCATAACTGTCTCTTCTGAAGTAAGATTTAGGGCTGGAGAGATGGTGGGGCGCTTGTTGCTCTGCAGAGGACCTGGGTTTGGCTCCCAGCACCCATGTGGCAGGCAGCTCATGACCATCTGTTACTCCAGTTACAGGGGACCCAAGACCCTCTTCTGTCCTCTGCGGGCATCAGGCATGCATGTGGTGCACAAACATGCGTGCAGGCATTCACACAGGCATATAAAATTAGGTTGGGGTTCGTTTTGGTTTTTTTTGGTTTTTAAGTAGAAGCCTGAGTCTATTCCGAGACCTGTGGTTTCTGGTTCCACTCCAGGTCTGAGGCTAGCCCTCTGTACAAAGTCCCTTTCAAACCTGGAGGCAAGTGTCAGGTCCCTTTTCAAAGTTTTCCTGCCTCTTGGTCTTAAGCAGTCCAAAATAGAGGCTGCGTCCCCATGCACTTCTGGTTTCTGTTTCTGAGCCTTTACTTACTGTAAAGACAGTGGGCTTTTGAGTTTTTCTTCACTGCCCTGTTCCAACCTGGATCACCCTGTTTCCTCTAAGTGATTCCTCTGTCCCCAGGTAGCCGATCCAAGCTGTGAGTTCTGTTTGCTCCTTTTTTGCTGTTCCCTATTTTTTAAAAAACTTTTATTTATTTATTTTTTTGGCAAACCCCCAAAACCTCCTTACCCACGATTCATCTCCAATGTTGGGGAGAGAGGAGAGATATGGGAGAGGGAAGGAAGTGACCTTATCCAGCTACTTCCTGTCTTAGTCAGGGTTTCTATTCCTGCACAAACATCACGACCAAGAAGCAAGTTGGGGAGGAAAGGGTTTATTCAGCTTACACTTCCACATTGCTGTTCATCACCAAAGGAAGTCAGGACTGGAACTCAAGCAGGTCAGGAAGCAGGAGCTGATGCAGAGGCCATGGAGGGATGTTCCTTACTGGCTTGCTTCCCCTGGCTTGCTCAGCCTGCTCTCTTATAGAACCAAGACTACCAGCCCAGAGACAGCACCACCCACAAGGGGCCTTTCCCCCTTGATCACTAATTGAGAAAATGCCTTATGGTTGGAGCTCATGGAGGCATTTCCTCAACTGAAGCTCCTTTCTCTGTGATAACTCCAGCTGTGTCAAGCTGACACAAAACTAGCCAGTACACTTCCTATGGCAGATGAAAGACTCTGTGTGTGTGTGTGTGTGTGTGTTCTGAGTGTGTGTGTGTGTGTGTGTGTGTGTGTGTGTGTGTGTAGGGGGAAGGGACTGGAGAGATGGCTCAGAGGTTAAGAGCACTGACTGCTCTTCCAGAGGTCCTGAGTTCAATTCCCAGCAATCACATGGTGGCTCACAACCATCTGTAATGGGATCTAGTGCCCTCTTCTGGTGTGTCTGAAAACAGTAACAGTGTGCTCATATACAGTAAATAAATAAATCTAAAAAAAAAAAAAAAGTCTCTCCGGACAGTGGTGGCGCACGCCTTTGATCCCAGCACTTGGGAAGCAGAGGCAGAAGGATTTCTGAGTTCGAGGCTAGCCTGGTCTACAGAGTGAGTTATTTCATCTTTCCTGTATTGATATTACAGTGATGGAGGGGAGCCCCTGCTAAGGGAGGTTCCAGCAGACTTGGGGTAGGGGTTGAATACTTAATAACCTGTTGAGCCTACAGTCCCTTGACTACCTGTTATTTGTTTTGTTTTATTTTCTGGGACAGTCTCACTATGTAACTCCAGCTGTCCCTTATAGACAAAGCTGGCCTTGAATTCACAGAGATCTGCCTGCCTCTGCCTCTGAAGTGCTGGGATTAAAAGTGCGCACCACTATGGCAGGCGTGACTGCTTGAGACTTTACAGTGTGTCTCCGAGCCGGGGAGTGCAGACCAGAGCTCATTGCTTCTTTCTCTCTCCCTTTCCATTAGACACCCAAATGCTTCAGGACATGTTGGGATGATAAAAGCTGAGTCTGGAAGGGTGATGGCTCAGGGGGCAGTTCTCAGGAACAGGGACTATCAGAGTTTGAATTGCAAAGCCAGCTATAGACTCATGAGAGCAGAGAACCAAGAGGCAGGGTCTGCTTCAAGAAAAGAAAAGAAAAGAAAAGAAAAGAAAAGAAAAGAAAAGAAAAGAAAAGAAAAGAAAAGAAAAGAAAAGACAACAACCAAAGTCAAGAGAAAAAAAAACTGCATTTATTAGAATTCATAAAAAGGGCTGGAGTGGAGTGGGGACAGCTGCCAGAAATAAACAGGCTGGCTCTTTTTCTTTTTTCAAAAAAAAAAAAAAAAAAAAAACCCTCACTATTTGCCAAGTGTGCAGAGCTCAATGTCTGATTGCCGTCCACGGGGAATTTTTAAATCAGGGGGAAAATAATGCAGGTAGGAAAAGGTGCTGAGTCAGGGAATCTCAGCCGCGGCTCTGGGACTAAGAGGCGGTCATTACTGAGGCAATGTGGACGGGAGGTGTCGGGATCAGAATATCATTTGAGAGGCCCTGGGGAACCCAAGAGAGAAAGATGGTTCTTAGTCCTTCCATCTGCACAAGCTCCCACCCGCTCCCTGGTACTACACTGTCGGAGATGGAAGCTGCTTAGCAGCCTCTCTAGGCGAGGGCTTTGCCTACCCAGGTGAACATCGTGAGGTAAAGATGCACGCTCCTTAGTGCTACAGCGACTTGCTATGGCCTGTTGCTTGTTCCACCCAAGTGGGAGGTGTTTACAGTTCCTGGAAGCCCTCAGCTGGAATCATACTGGCATCAAAAGAGCCACCCGGTTGGTACCAGACTATGCTGGGCAGGTGAAAAACAGTGTGAGATGCTTGCCCAACACCTGAGCATTTTGAGAACTCAATATCTGTCATTCATTCATTCATTCATTCATTTATCCCTTGACGCTCAATCATCTCGGAGAGCGTCCTATCTGATTACCAAATGAGGTTTAAATGGAAGAGCAAACTAACCCTGTAGAAATCAGCCAAGCCTTACCCAACTCTCCTCCTAAACACAACCAAAAGACTCAGGCAAAGAATGCAGCCGCTTTCAACCTAATTCAGCCCAATTCTCTCCCTCCCAGCCTGAAGACACACCAAGCATGTCCGTGTATCCGTGGGATGATGGGGGCCCTTGTTTGCAGTGCTACCAGCTGCAATCCCAACCCAGTTAGGGTAAACTGGAGGGTGATGTAGGAAGCTTTGCTGCCTTCCCGACTGCTAAGATTTGGGGTATTTGTGCCCCACCGCTCAGGGTCTCACAGCGCACACCCAATGCTTGGGAAGACAGCAGTAGCACCGAATACTGGGCGATTTTGCAACGGACAGGGCAAATTGATCCTATTGCAAAGGGTCATAGCTGCTTAAAGTGTCGCCTTCAAATCCTCAAGGACGCTAAGGAGGTGTCCTGGGGCGAACTGAATGGAGATATACTGAGTGACTTCTGATTGAACAACCATCAGACATGTCTGAAAATAAGCCTCACATAGTCACGTGAGGAAGTGAGCTCCAAAAGCCCGGAGTTCGGGTGCAGCCACTGAGATTATGCTCCTCAGAGGTCTCCTTAGTGTTTGGTTTATTGCATACAAGGTCACCCAAGTGCCATCTCTGGGCTTGCCTCTGTTGCTTACCCCTAAGCCCATCTTCTGGAGTTTGGAGTCCAGAGCCCTCCCAGGTCTGAGCTGCTTTGGCTAGCCCAGGCTCGCTTTCTGAATGTTGGCTTCTGAAAGGGCCTTTTGAGAGCCTTTGAGCAATGATGCAGGCAGAACATCTTCTAACAAAGCCCTCCTTCACAGAAATTCTTTCCCCCAGGAGAGGCCCAGCCTGAGCTACAGTTCTGACCAGAGCAATTTAAGACAGAGAGACATTTGGTCCTAATGAGCCACAGTTCTCCCAAGGCACTTGGGGATCGAGAGAAAGGTTCTGGCTGCCGAAGAGTTTCCTGTACTCTCCCTCCCCATGGGCTACATTCCTCCACACTACATTCTAGCCTTTCCCTTTGAAAGAACTAGAACTTAACCCAGAATCCCCTGAGCTATTCCAAAGACATTGAAGCCTCTCTCCATGCAGGGCAGGGCAGGCTGCTCAGACAGGCGAGAAACCAGGAAGCCAGGAGGTAGTTGGGGCTGGACTGGCAAGGAAGCAGTCTGCCTGGGAACTCGGAGGTTTCCCAGAGGTTCAGGCCTTCCAATCCCTGAGACCAAAAAAAAAAACAAAATCAAAACAAAGCAAAACAAAATAAAAAGGTTAACTGAGGGTAAGAGCAAAGCAAGGGCAGGAGTTCCTGTAGTCAGTCAACAAACATCAAGCGAGAGCACACAGCATTCCAGGTGCTATCCAGGCATAAGGATGTAAAGCACGGAGATTCTGACTCCATGGAACAGGACGTTAAATGCACAATCTCAGAAGATAAAGCAGTCAAGTGAGAGCAAGCAGGACCCATTTGTGCAGATGCATCTAACCAAGGGCTTCCATCTGCCACCAACCTCATGCCCGGGAGGGGCTCAGAAGAGGCTGAGGAGTGGGGAAATGTCACAGAGAAACTCAAGGGAGGCTTCAGGGTGCTCAGACTACAGGTGGTTGGCGTGGGCACACTGTATGGTACTAACCAGTTGTGTGAGTTAACTTTGTCTGGCTCTGTCAGGAGATAGACACTGGCCCCCACAGAGGGCCTTGATGCAGAGGCAGAGGGTAATTTGTGTCATGTATGGCTTGACCATTGTCTAGTTGTATGCCTAGCCCCTGTGACCAAGGTGAGATGCTGCCCTGCACCAATTAGAATGACTAGCAAGAAAAGCAATGAACCGTCCTGCAGTGTGCAGGAGAGACACAGAGCCAGCATCGCCAGCAGAAACAAGAATTCATAGGATATCTCTGGCAGAATGTAGCAGAACTTGGCAATCCTGGGATACTACTCAGTCACGGGTGGGCCCAGTGTCTCCCGTCACATTCACCAAAACTAGGAAAAAATAACAACAACAACAACAAGAATTCCGATAAAGAATGGATAACAGAACTGGGAGTAGAAGGGAGTATCGCTGCCTAACTCAGGGACTCCTAAAATCATGGTCTGGAGTGACAGCAGGAAGATCTGGGGCTCTATGGTTCTCTTCTGTGATATTCTTGAGCGAGCAGAGGTATGAATACAGAAAATATGTTGGTGGCTGCCATGAAAGATGTGGACATGGACTGGTGGGTCAGCTACAAAAGGATTTGAGGTGATACCCTGATTATGTTGATAGTTACAGAGTCCGAGATTTTGGTCCAACCCAGAGAAAAGGCCCTTTAAAAGAATTAATTGTGTCTTATAACCAGGATTACAGAACAGAAGCCTATAATTATGGGAAATAATAATCATTGTGAAGAATTTAAGCAAACAAAAAGTGAAATATATTTCCAGATAGTTGGCCAGAGGACAGGTGGGAAACAACATTTGTAGGAATATAAGTGGAGTGGATATGTCCAGACTTTTTAGAGAGGCCATTAGACATCTGGCACATGGAGATACGGCAGTGTGTATAATAGTTACTCTTTCGTCCCTGTGACCAGCGTACCTGACAATTAGAAGGAAAGGAGTTCTTTCAGATCTCAGTCCATCATGGTGGGAAAGCATGGCCGAGCAGAACAGTCTACGTCATGCTGGGCCAGGAAGCAGAGAGAAGCCAATGTGGGCTCTCAACAGGATTTCTCCTTTCTCCCCTATATATGAGTCTATATATGTGGGCCACAGCCTAACAGAGAGTGACACCCACATTGGCTATGGATCTTTCTGCCTTAGTCAATCCTTTCTGGAAACACCCTCACAGGTACAGCCAGAGCTACACTTCACTAATCTCCTACATGATTCTAAATCCAACAAGGTTGGGAAGAAGGAGGGGCAGGGGAGTGACTAAGATGTCACCACCAAAAGAGGTCTGTGTGGTTGACTAATTAGAAGGAGCTAGAAGGCCCAGCAGAGCGATCAACAGCTCCTCTGCAAAGACTCTAGGGAATAACCAGGATGCCAGGCAGGAATGGGCAGAGGAACAGTGCAGCAGGTCTGGACCGGGATAAAATGCCCTTCTGCGGGACCACTCCCAACAGTAGAGCTCTCTAATAACTGTCTATAGTAACTGAGTATGTCCCTGTCTTTTGGCACCTTTGTCTTATCTAGGATTTCAAGTCCCACCGAATGCAAAACTTCCCTGCTCTTCACTGGCCAGAGTGTAGAGGGGGGGGCGGGAGCATCTCCTGCCAAGCACAGCCACACTGAGCCCATTGAGCTGTGATAGAGTGCGAGGTGCCCTACGGATCTGGCCACTCCACAGGACAGTTTTTTCTCTCATATCATCACTGACTGTAAATGCCTTAATCCAAAGGGTGGGAGAAAGCCACACCCAGCTCAGAGAGGAAAGGCTGTTTGCCATTTCACTAGAGCTGGGACAGGGCCTTCTTTCATGGAAAGTTGATGGGTTATGGGAGCCTCCACTCTGATTTATTTCTAGGAGAAAAAAAAAAGACTCCAATGAGAATCAGTTATTCTAATCGCTATTAGATTTAGTCCAAACACGCTATTGCTGTTGGCAGTCAAGTGGTGTGGGCGATTTATTTGAAGGATCCTTGATAATCCATTTGTTTATTGATTTTGTTAAGCAGGTGTGTGTAACACTGTTTACTGGGAAGAAAAAGAGACTTTGTATTCAGTGAAATAGAAACACTCTATGGGTTAAAGGAGCCATATTAACATTTTTAAAAGAGATGTTGAAATAGAGTAACAAAATCAAGTACAGGCTAAGGTCTGGTCAGCTCAGAAGAACTCTCACAGTGGCATGAGAGCTGGAAGATGGCTCAGTGGTTCAAGCATTTGCCATCCAAGCAAGAGGTTGCCAGGTGGGCATGCAGCTTGCCTGCATCTCCTGTCTTAGAAGGTAGAAATAGAGACTTCCCAGAGCAAGCCTGATAGTGAAGTAAGCCACACTGGCAAACTCTGGGGTTGACTGAGACCTTGCTTCACAAAAATAGAAAGACTGGACTTCACTTTTTAGCTTACAACACACACACACACACACACACACACACACACACACACACACAGGCACACACACACAAGTGTATGAGCACCCACACAAACATATCCACGCATATTTGAACAATCATGAAACAGACCACATACAGGTTGAAAGAAGAGGAGAAAGAGTAGAGAACGAGGAGGAGGAAATGATATCTTGCAGAGTGGAGAGACCTCATAAAATTCAGAAATGGGAAGACATAATGTAAGTGCCTGAAAGAGGTTGGTGTAGGAAGCTGACAAGGACCCTCATTCTAATGCTCGCTGCCCAGATAACTGCCTTCTTGTAGGAAGATGGGGACAGATCTGCAGGTGTGACTGAAGACGGCCATCCATACTCAGCTAAGTGTGTGATGAGGAGGGAGGATGCTTGTCAAAAAGAAACAACTTGATATATAAACTCAGGCATTTTAGAAGACGAAGTATTATTGATTGCATAAAAAAAAAAACCTTAGCACACAGAGAGCTACACATGGACAGAGCTGTCAGCTCCTTTCAGACATAAGAAAAATCTCTTACAAACAAATCTTTATGATGTTGATGGGTGGTCCCTGCAGAGAACCTGGCCATCTTTGAGGAAGAAATCTTTAATAATTCCTCTCTCATCCCGATTTACTTTGTTGCACTGCCCGTTCAGATACTGAGGAGGATGTTCTTATTTCCCATACATGGTACTAAGTGTAGGTATCATGTGTCATGACAAGAACCAAACCCCCAGGGAGCAAAATCAACAATGTTCTTCTTAGCCCTCCTCACAATGTTCTCTGGCCCTTCTGCACCAAAGCAATTGCTCCTCAGTGTCAAACAACGCCTGAAAAACCACAGGCCTCTAGGGAGGGCTCTTCCAGTACAGCCTCACTTGCCCACCATTTAGCATGCAGGCCCTTCTACTTTCAGTCCAACCAGCCTCCTCCCCATGGTTATGCAGTAAGTTTCTCACTCACATTCCTGTCTCTGCTCTTGTCTCTGGTTTTCTATGAGTCCTGTATTATTCAGCTCAGGAAGTCAGAGCAGTTTTCTTAAAACGCATATGGCAGAGCTAAAGCCAACTGGTCTACCTCACAATTCTGTCTTCTAAGGTGTACTCATGTTTCCAGTAGATCTGTGTAGGGATGTCCATGGCATCATGGTGAGAAAAGACACCAAGGGGGCCAGTAACTGTACAATGGAGAAATGACACTAGGGCCATCCTCTGCATGATACAGCAGCACACACAAAAAACCATCCCTCACAGGATGGGGGAACTCTTACAAGACACAGAGTTGAGCAAATGAACCAGACACAAAAGAATACGTCTAGTAGTCCATTGACTTGAATTGAGCATGTCTGAATGTGTACATATGTATGTGTGGTAGGTGCACGTACATGTGCATGTATGTGGTGTACATGCATTCCTCTGTGTGTGTGTGTGTGCATGTACACGTGCATGTGTAGGTCAGAGGACAACCTCAGGTGTCATTCCTCAGGAGCTGTCCACTTTGCTTATTGAGATAAAGTCTCTCATTATCCTGGAATTGACTGATTAGACCAGGGTGGCCAGCCAGTGAGCCTCAGGGATCAGCCTGAAAACAGCTTCCCGGTACTGGAATTTATAAGTGTGCACCACCACACCTCACCTTTTAAAGGAAAAAAAAGTGAGTTCTGGGGAATCAAACTGAGGTCCTCAGATTGCAAGGCAAACATTTCAGCGATTGATCTATATCCCCAGTGATTACACACCGTTCTCAAGTAGGCCAGATTAATTTAGAGGTGGAAGTCGAGAGGGTTGTTAATGTTAGATGTTTGGGGAGCAGGAAGAAGCCTAGCAGGGCACCTTGGAGATGCTGCAGGGCCAGGGTTCTTGATCTGGCCAGGGCTGGAGAAGCATGCTCATGTTAATAGATGTCCTGCTGACTTGAGATTTCACTGAGCTCTGCTCTTATGATCTACACGCTCTTCCATCTTGTATGCCATCCTTCAATAAAGTGTGTAACCTTTCAGATAATTGCACAAGGAAGACTGAAAATAGACGGAAATGAAAATTGAGAGAGTGTCTTTTTCAGCCCCTCTGAGTAGAGCATTTAGTGCTAGTCTGGAGTGCTTTGTATCTATTATGTAGAATAAGTTGGTTTCAGTTAGTTTCGGCACTGTGTGTGTGTGTGTGTGTATGTGTGCATGTGTGAGTGTGGTCTATTTGTGTGCATGAACTCTCCGCCCATATGCTATACCAGGCTTGTGCAACTACATGCTTCATGGGGTATTTTTAATGTAGACTTTGGGGGTTGGTTTCTTGAGACATGGGTTCACTATGTAGCTCAGGCTGCCCTAAAACTTACTATGTAGCTTGTCTCAAACTTGTGATTTTTCTACTTCAGGCTCTAGTGTTCAGATCACACAAATGCTGCTACTATGTGGGCTGGGTAGAAGGACTCAAGGTTAACTATCTTTCAGGTCTGAGACCTTCCAAGAGTGAAGTATAGACCAGCTTCTGGTATCTTAACCCAAGTATCATAGATGACATCAGAAGGTTTCAAAGCCATGCTCAAAACCTGTGCCCTTCCTTTCACTTAGAGCCAGACAAAGTGCACAGTGTAACCAAGGCTCTGAAGCTCTGTTGATGGCGACTCTCTTGTTTCCCCATTTTGTTACAGTTCAGACATGACAGCCTCCAGAAAGCAGGCACAACCTACCTCAAGTCCTTTGCACAATCTTTCCTTGTTCCTATAACACGATATTTTAAAATATTTTTAAATTCCTGATATCTATCTATATCTGTATCTATATCTATCATCTATCTATACCTGCATCTATAGATCTCTCTCTCTATATATATACATATACATATACATGTATATGTACCTATCTATATCTGTGTATATATATCTATCTATCGATCTATCTCCTCTATTACCTTCCCTGAGCTCACCCCTCCTCTGCTGACCCCCCTTATTCCAAATTACTTGCTGTTCTACTTTCTCATTTTCTGTTCAGGTCCTGTGTGTCCTGTCACAGCTCCTGTGCTCACACTTACGTCAACCATGCTATATATCTTAAAGTGAAGATTAAAAGCACCCTCTCTTGCTTAGTCTCTTTGATTTTGGTCTTGTGTCCTATCTTATCAGATCCTTTTCTGACCACCAGCTTCACCATCCTCTTCTGCCTTTTCTCCCCCCAGCCTGATTGCCTGTGATGCATTACATCATCTAGTTACACTGTGATGCATTACATCATCTAGTTACACTGTGATGCATTACATCATTTAGTTACACTGTGATGCATTACATCATTTAGCTACACTGTGATGCATTACATCATCTAGTTACACTGTGATGCATTACATCATCACTTTCTTATGTATGCCTCTGCTCACACTAGAACTGGAAGAGAACCATTTGCCATAGCCTTGCTTCACTGACTATATCTGTTCCATCTTTCCCCACTTCCTGGCATTGGTCTTTAAAGATAACCTCATTCCTTTGGAGTTTCCATTTCCTTTATTGCAGTGTTGGCTGACAGTACCATGGGTATAAAAGTACCATTTACCTTTGTTGGAGTTGTCATTCATTGCTCTTGCCCAAGGAATGAGGCCATTTGACAATCTTGATGCCATCAGCCTGAGAGTCAGCTTGATGGCCCAGAAGATGCCTCAGTTCTTGGAAATTTGATGAGTCTTCTTCCCATGGGTTCAATCAAAGCAAATGTGGTCTTGACATTTCTTACTTCCAAACATGCAAAAAGGGGATTGGGGAGGCCATTGCAGACCCTGGTTATTCACACCACTAGGAACCCTGGAGTAGCAAGGAAAGCCATTTGCGAGTTAGGCGGAAAGGGATCCTTGATGGAATGTTCCCAGCTTGCAAGCTGGTAAGTGTGGTTACCGTGTAATTTCAGACTCAAGTGGAAACTTAAGGGTTCTTTGGAAAGTCGGTTGTGTTGGAGGATGTTCTACTGGGCAAACAAATGAGGGAATGCTTACCTGAAGTGGACACAGGTGAAAGACAAACTCAGGCTCGTGAAGGGACGTTTAGCTGAAGCCGTCACAGGAAAAAGGATGTCCTGCTAAAGCAAGTACATGAGAGGATATGGGATGAAGTATTCACTAACAACACTCATGTACTGGTCCACCTTACATTGTGTAGTTGAGCTGCATTTGCCAGGACTCCATAAAGAGAGATGCGCCAAAAATCTTTTGGTGGTGTGCTGGACTTTCTTGATGCTTCTGAGGACTCAGCTAATTGGCAGAGTGATGTCAGCTGAGACAGACACACGTGCTGAAGCAAGACACGTGCCGAGACAAGACCTGTGCAGGACACTTGATGTTTGGAGGGATATAAATAGGACTCGATGAACAGTGACAGAGGCTGAGCTGGGCTTGCTTATAGAGATCGCTGTGCAATGCTTGTTGGTCTCCCGTTGTTGCTGATCTTCCCTTTGCTGACAGAGGCACAGCTGAGATCTTCTCCTGGCATTCCTCCTGGTCCCTTCTGCTGACTCTTGCTGAGGCTGAGGCCTAGATGTCTCTGCTCGATTGTGCCACCACTACTGATTCATGCTTGCTACCCAGACCCTACCCGGCTGGGCTGCTGGTGTGCCTGCGAGGTGGCTGTGAGTAGATGGAGCTGCAGCTGCTGACCTGAGAACTGAACTGAAATTTCCAGACAACACAGACAGGAGTTGCTCCGAAGAACCTTTTCTAAACAGGTTCACTTCCCCCATAGCCTTCCTTTTTTACTACCTCTGGTGGGTGGTGGACTAGCAGGGAGGTTAGAACGTTTAAGAACCATCATTAAAAATAAGGTTTGAAAAAAAAAAGTTACACCAGACAGTGTTGTTGTCTGTTCCAGAGACACAGTAGTTCAGGTCTGGCTGTTAAGGTCCCGGGACTACTCCATTCAATTCCTTACCATAGCAATTTAATGGGCTGTGCTTTAAGAGAAAGAGACAGAGATAAAAGGAAAATAAAGTCAAAAGTGAAATATGGGGGCTGAAGAGATGGGCACCCAAGCTTTAGGGCCAGAGACCCAAGTAAAGGTCAAACAGGTCTAGTAGCCCACCTGGCACATTAGCTAGTCAGAGCTAAGGTATTCCCCTGGGCAAGCTGGCTAGCTGGAATTGCTAGAGTCGACAAGTGCTGGCTTTCAGGAAAGATCTTGCCTCAGTAAATAAAGTGAAAAGTGATCGAGGAAGGACCCCATTGTCAACCTCAGACGTCCACAGGTACACACACATGTGCACCCCCACATATGTACCTACACATGTATAAACATGCATACATGCATGTACACATACACATAGTTAACAGAGGGTTAACTATGTTCCCAGACAGTATTTCCTACTGTCTCACTGGATCATGCAGTCAGGACTTCGTTCATTTGACAGGGCAGCTTGGAGCAGCATCAGGTAGGCTACAGATCTGTCTCCTCCCCCGTGCATGGAGAATACTAGTGTCTCCATCAGAAGTCATGTGTGGAGAATGGATTGGGGAAGACACCGCACATCACAATGCTAGAACCCTGAGTAAAATCAGGGCCATTGCTAACCCATCTTGGATGGAAGCCCATTTGCATCGTGAACCACATGCAACGTGTTGGTGAGTGAAATGAGAATATTCCCAAGGAACCAGCCCCTAGCCGGCCCGTCTCTGGTGGGAAGAATAGAGAAGAAAGTGAGAGTGGATGAGGCATCCATGGAGACTCCTCCACACAAGAGCTGACATCCAGAGGCTGTGCTTTATTTTTAGCTCATAGCAGGCAACGCAAACTTGGCATATTGGCTATAAAATATACAAATCCTACAGCCCGGGTGTGGGAAATCCTCCTCTAAGGAAACCAATCTTTCTTCTTCCATCATTCATTCTGACCCCAGTCTAACTCAAGGCAAGTCAAGAAAACTCAGACACAGGAAGGGTTCTTGTGGGGTTGTTCAGTGATGTCTGCCCCTTCCTTTCTTCTGAGAGCACATCCATGTTCTTGTTTGGTAAAGGGAGGGAACATGGTGGCTGTGCCTCCACATACATGGGTAGAGGCTCCACATCACCTCTATGTCAGATTTGGTAATGGCCACCATGTTGTCTTCCCCTGACCTAAACATTGATGTATGATCTACAGGCTGCTTCTAGGGACAAGACCCATAGCTCGCCAACATGTATGTGAATGCACATGATGTCATGTGCGTGAGCACACAATGCATCATGTGTGTAAGTACACATGACATCATGTGTGAGAGCATACAAGGCATCATGTGCGTGAAGACACACAACATTGTGTGCACATCATGTGTGTGAGCACACATGACATCATATCCCTACACATGTTCTCATCCTCTTTGGTCCTGGTCCAAGGAGTCAGGTGAGTTAGCAGGGCCTCAGCTCCTCTGTCTCCCATGCAGCTGTCTGCTGTCCCATCTTTCTATGGATGAGGACAGGTGTTTATGTGAAATGTGTGACGTTCCCCCACAGGTGGGTGGGTTTGAACACTTGGTCCTTTGCTGTTTGGGAAGATTGTGGAGCAGTTGAGCGGTAAAATCTGGCTGGCAGAAGTAGGTTACTAGAGGCAGATTGAAGGCCAGATCCACCTCTGATTTGTGATTAGATCTCTGTCTCTTGCCAGAATGCCAAGAAGTGATGCTGTGCATCACTTTTATAGCATCGCCTTCCACTATCACAATAACTTGAAGTTCCTGACACCTTGGGCCAAAACAAACCCCTACTCCAAATTGGGTTGTCTCTGCTGGACATGTGGTCACAGTGGTAACACAGCATGGAGACTGTCAGACCAAACTTCAACCAAATCTACAGTCTGTAGTAGGACCTGGGTCTTAATAAGATCACATTCTGGGATTAAATATTTCTATATCCCATATCCCACTTCCTTTTGGATTTTCACTTAGTCTTTGGGGACATAGAGCCAAAGTGTTTCTTAAGGTTGAAATGATTTTGTTTTCATGTTTCTCTCTCTCTCTCTCTCTCTCTCTCTCTCTCTCTCCCTCTCCCTCTCCCTCTCCCTCTCCCTCTCCCTCTCCCTCTCCCTCTCCCTCTCCCTCTCCCTCTCCCTCTCCCTCTCCCTCTCTCTCTCTCTCTCTCTCTCTCTGCCTGTGTGTGTGTCTGTGTGTGCATGTGTGGTTTGTATGTGTGTGTATGCACGCAAGTGTGCACGCATCCCAAAGTTGACATCAGGAGTCACCCTTGATAACCCTTCTACATGATTCAGTGAGGCAAGTCTCTCAGTTGAAGCCAGAGCTTGCCAATATGGCTAGCTTCATCAGTCAGCTTGCTTCTGGGGGCTCTCCTGTGTCCACTTTTCAAGGCACAATGCTACACAGGCAGAACGCTACACCCAGTCTGCATTATATGGGTTCCGGAGAATCAAAGTCTGGTCCTCTGCTTTAACAATGGAGCCATCTTCCCAGCTAGAAATGAACGTTAAAGGTGGATAGAGTACCCCAACATGCTGCTACAGAGGACAGAGTACCCCAACATGCTGCTACAGAGGACAGAGTACCCCAACATGCTGCTACAGAGGACAGAGTACCCCAACATGCTGCTACAGAGGACACTGTCAGGCACATGTGGCCTCTCAGTCCCTCCACAGCAGGTGACACTGTAAGGCTCTGGTGTGCCTTCCAGGGAGCTGGGAACTGAGGGGTAACTTTCTTTTCTTAAAGCATCTGAGGTCCAGGGACATGAGCATGTACTCGGGAAAACCGGAGACAGGCAGATGTGTTCAGGAGCCTCTGCTTTCCTTGGTGGATAAGTGGTATGGGTGGGCTGCCTGGGGTGGCTGATGTTTAGAGGAACATGGCTCAGAGGCAGACTTGAGGTCTGTGAGTGCATTTCTGAGAAGAAGCTGTGCTTGCAAGATTGTGACAGCTTCTTCCCCCTCCTTCCCAGCAGAGAAAACAATTATTCTTCACATTAGTCTCCCTCGCTTCAGACCCTCATCCATCTCCATCCAAATGGCCAGAGATGAGCAGTGTCCAAAGAGCTCCTTGAAAACCTCCATCAGCATAAACTCGCCAACGCCAGGGTGGCTCCTCTGCTCCCTCGTCGGGGTCAGGCCTGCCTCAGGCTGGAGCTGTGGCCTCTGCCCACTTGGCTTCTGTCACTACTTTGCATGAGACCTTCTCAGTCTCTCTCAGTCTACTCTGGAGCCATTCATCGTCCCTCCAGGGTTGCTAATGATGCCCCTTCATTCCTCCCAGAAGCTTGGTCAATCTCCCCAGAGTTCTGCGTTTGACCTTTCTCCATCTTTATGGTCCTGTCAATGGCTTTGAAGGAGAAATGTACAATTTATCCAGCCTAAGACAGAGGGAGCCTGGAAAGCACAGAGTTGGTTTTCTAACCACATCTTCTTTTTATCCGTTTACCTTAGGAGCACCAGAAATGAAGGCAAGGTGGGGGTGGGGTAAGGTGTCAAGTTCCCATTGCCACTCACTCTTTGTGCCATGGGATAAGATGCTGCTGCCGCCCAGAACTTGCAAGCATGAAGAGAATCTCTGTTCCAAGCTTCCTAGGGTCTGTTTGTTTTTTTTTTTTTTAAATAGCTCAATGAGAATATTATTTTAACTATTTGAAGAGGCCTTGAGAAAATCCCATCTGTGAATTTCATTGAAAACAGCAAGTGCTAACATCATTGGCTTTGAACTTGTGCCATGGAAGGTCATGAACTACTACTTAAGGTTATTAGATCCTAGTGGCCACCGTAACACATGACTACCAAATAAATGGTTTTTCACAACAGATATGAGTTCTTATTTGACACCTTCGAAGGCCACAGTGTAGTGAGAACCAAGGGGCAGTCAGCATGCTGTTTGCGAGGTCAGTTTCATGCTGGAGATGATAGGGAAGGATCCAGGTCCCTTAAGAACTTGCCCTGTGGGGACAGCAAAGGAATGAAGTAAGAACAAACAGAACAACAGACAGACACACACACACAAACACAGGAAAACAGGGATCATGTGGACCCTGTCCACTCCAGTAGCCTCAGTGTATTTTTTATGGACAGCAGCACAGCGGGTTGGCTTTGCTCAGCAGGCGGTCTCTGTAGGCAGCAGTCTCAAGGTATAAGCACCCAGGCTGCAAGTTCACCAGGATTGTACATAGTGCCAACATTTACCCAGGCCACTGGAAGGCTTTCCCATCCCTCTGAGGCTGACACATACAGAGAAGGCTTTGCCATTCCTATGGATCTGACACACTGGGTCTCAGACATAGCCGTTCCCATGTCAATAGTACACACTCTCTCAGGGTTTCCTTAGGCCCCCAGGAGTTTCCAGTAGTAGGATGCATTCAGTGTCTTATGAGAACATCTAAAGCTCTTCTCAACCTGTGGGTTGAGACCCTTCAGTGGTCCAACAACCTTTCCCAGGGGTCACCTGAGACCATCTGCATATCGGATGCTTATGTTATGGTTCCTAACAGTAGTAAAGTTACAGGTATGAAGTAGCAACCATAAAAGTACGGTTGGGGTTCACCTCGACATGGGGAACTGTATTAAAGGGTCACAGCGTTAGGAAGTTTGAGAACCACTGATCTAAAGAAAAGGCCAGATGGTCTCTTCCTTCATTTATTTGTATAAAGTCATGTGAGCAGGTGAAACCTTGCATCAAGGCAGTCATCCTGTGAACAAGAACAAACGTGAGAATCAAAGAAGCAGGGTTCCGATAACCCAAGACTCCTTATGGCAGAATTTTAAAAACTTACACCTTTTTGCGTGTTTATTTGTGTGTGTGTGTGTGTGTGTGTGTGTGTGTGTGTGTGTGTGTATGGTACGCCATGGTATATGTGTGTGGAGGTGAGAGTGTAACTTGCAGGAGTTGGTCTTTCTGTTTTGTATGTCCTGGGGATTGAACTCAAAGAGTCAGGCTTGGTGGAACCATCTTTATCCATTGAGACATTTCAACATTCCACGTTTTTGTTGTTGTTGTTGTTTGTTTTGTTTTGTTGCTGTTGTTAAGTGACCTCTAAATTCCTTACGATTATTCCTCTGTTGCTCAGGATTTCCAATGTTGACAGCTAAATACACCCTAAATAATGAAACAGAACAGAGGTAAGGGACAGGCAGCTGTAGTTTAGGTGCAATACCAGAAGTATCTGAGGACCCACCAGCCCTTCACAGTGAGGAGATGCCCATCTGAAGCCATGTGAGCTGCTTCACTGTTGTGTTAACTCTGTGATGCAGGGGAGGTAGCAAGATTAACATACATAGGGAAAAACCAAACCAAACCAAACCAAACCAAACCAAACCAAACCAAACCAAACTGAAAAACAAACACCAGGAGCCTTACCCACCTGGCTTCATGCAGCAAGCAGAGATGTTCTATGAAAGGCTGTGCTCCTGAGTGGGAGGGAAGATACATGGTAAGTGACTCTATCTATAAAGATGTACCACGTGTCTCTCCTGAGCACTGGTCTACACCCATCCTCAAGATTGTCTTTCTCTTACGTAAAATGAACTGTCTTTGTTTCTGTCACTAACTAGGTGCCCCTGGTACAATCTTTGTCTGGAGACCCAAGAACCTGGAAACTTTAGATGGCACCACACGGCTCTGATCTGTGCTTATAGCAACAGTGGGCCTGCACTTCTCATCCCCGGCTTTGTGACAGCCTGCAAATGTCCTTAATCATCTTTATACTCCACAGACTCAAGTCTCTTTAAGAAGAATTGATTAAATGCTATCACAGGGATTCGGCTTCAACTGCTCTGGTTGGAGTGCTGGGGCACATGGCTCAGGTGTGCAGTCCCTCCTCTTACAGACACGATGTTCCCCCTTTGCAGCCAGAGTACTTCACGCCAGTTACACCACAGGTCTGAAGGAGCCTTGCCAAGTGAAGGGGGCTCCTTGGCTCCCTGTACTGCTGCTACCATCAGCCACAGGATTAATTATTCCTCTGGGCGACTTTAGCTGTTCTAAAGAAAATCCCAGGCAAACAGAACACACCTATTCTTCTTCTAGAAATGTTTGTTTGAATTCCCTCACTCATATCAGACTTAATTATGCAATAACTTAGCAATACCCAGACATCTGCCATTTCTGAGCATATCTGAAAGGCAAAGATTGCAATGCCTTGTGTGGTCTCAGGAGCAGCAGGGATCTTCTCTGGGCTGATGGGGGCAAGTATGGAGGATAAAAAAGGGGGTGGGTACCCCTCCATGTGGATGATGGAGAATTCAAAGTATGTCAAATGGCTGAAGGTAAGATCTTGGCTCATTTCACAATCTAGACTTTAGGGACTATGCTGATTTTCACATAAATAATTCCTGGAGAAGTCACTTCCCATTGGGCCGTGGTTAAAGCATGCCTGCAGCACTGATCTGCTCTATGACTTTTAATCTGGATGGCTACTAATTTGTCTGACAACTCCCCTACCAGCCTCGCTGCCCTCCTGTTCTCTGAGTCAGCATGCTGGCTCTTGGCGGCGCCTACATCATACAGAGCTGTCACCACCATCAAACAGCAGGCCCTCAGGGCTCATGCTCACCAGTAAAGCAATAAGCACTTGTTGGAGTGTTAGCGAGGCCCCGTTGCAGCACCGGTAAATTAATTTTAGAGATGTATCTAGGTCAATGTATCTGTGCACCGCATACAAACACATCAGCCAGTTACCTGTGTTTGCGAATTTGTAAAAGGTTAAAGCCTTCCCTGGTAGTGACTTACCCTTTAGCTAAGTCCCAGATGGAAAAAAAATGGTTACATTCTGCTTCATGGTAACAACTGCAAGATCCACCACACACACACACACACACACACACAGAGAGAGAGAGAGAGAGAGAGAGAGAGAGAGAGAGAGAGAGAGAGAGATTCTGAGAGCTGGACACCACAAACATAGTTAATAATAGTTTTAGGAGCCAGAGTTTAAAAGGCATTAGCATTCCCGACTCCACACCCCATATAACTAGCAGGGCTGATTCAGGATCTTTGATGACCAATAATCCATGAATTTTCTACATCTACTTCTCTATTCTAAGTAAAGAATGTATTTCATAAGGTTCTTTTAGAGGTTAAAACAGCATAGTGAAACAGTTAAACAAAGTTATCCTGATGGCTGGAAGTTAAGCCCCACTAAGAAATAAAGTAAAAACCCAGGATATGGGGAGCTGCAAACGAAATACATTTGATGTGTCTATGAGATTTCTCTGTTAGGAAGGAAGGCGGCAACACAGAGCGTCTGCTTCACTCTCTGTTGGTATGCTGTGCGGCCCACCTCAGTGCCATTGAGAGGGTCCCAAGTACAGACTGAAGCCTTGTGAATGTGGCAGTGTCTTTAGCTGAAGCGAGCTGACAGGTTTTATTCAGCTCATGAGAGTTGCTCTTATGGATATGGGAGGCCAAGTCAGACAAGCACAATACCATCATCACTAGGTATAGACCCAGGCAGATGGAGCTACCTACACCCTGAATCCTACACAGAGATAAGCCAGGCCTGGTGACAAGTACCAGTAATTCTAGAGCTGGGAATACCAGACAAGCAGACGTTTAGCACTCAATGGCCAGCAAGCCTAGCCTACTTGGCGAATTCCAGCGAGAAGCCAGTATGGGTGTGTCTACAAATAATATGGTGGAAGGTGACTGAGGAAGACACCCAACGTTGACCTCTAGCATTCACGTACCTGAGCACATGCTTAGGCACATACACACACACACACACACACACACACACACACACACACACATACACACACACACACACGAGAGAGATAGGGGGGGAGAGGGGAGAGGGGAGGGGGAGGGAGAGGGAGGGAGAGGGGGAGGGAGAGGGAGAGGAGGAGGGAGAGGGAGGGGAGAGAGCGCTAGCTGACTACCATGTTCTCTGGCATCATGGGATCTGCCTAAAGAATAGGCGCTCAGATAGTGTTTGTATTGCCTTGCCAGTAATCCAGAAGGCAACCTGTACCTCTCCCAGCAGCCTGTGGTATGATGTGATGTGGTGCAAATGTCCCGAGGCACCCACGATACACTGGGGCTTTGCTCCTCCAAAGCTGAGAGATGAGGTAAGGCAACTGGACCATCTATGCTTAACAACATGATGTAGGCAGAGTAGTAAAGCAGATAGAGGGTCTCTGCAACAGTTCCATCCCCCGTGAACTTCTGCTCTGCGTTGAGCTCCGAGTCTAGAGATGTGTAAGTCCCAGCTGAGCAGGATATGAACAGTGTGACCACATCCTGTTAGTGTGGGACTTGTAATTGCCAGAGCTGCTTTCTACTCTGTCACTTGCTCAATGATCCAATGAGATTAGATCTGATGTTACTGCTGATAACCATTGTGATGAAGCAGGCTGGGCATCTGGACATCTTAGGGTTGCTTGGAGCTGAAGAATTGAGCTTGTCCCCTTGTTATGGGGGAGCCAGGACTAGTGAAAAAGACTAAAAATGGCCCCCACAGGCTCGTACATTTGAGTGCTTGGTCCCTGGTTGGTGGAACTGCTTGGGAAGAACTAGAATGATTGGTTTGTCTGAAGAGGTGTGTCAATTGGGTGGGCTTGAAGGTTGCAAAAGCAGATGTCATTTCCAATTCTCTCCCTCTCCCTCTCCCTCTCCCTCTCCCTCTCCCTCTCCCTCTCCCTCTCCCTCTCCCTCTCCCTCTCCCTCTCCCTCTCCCTCTCCCTCTCCCTCTCCCTCTCCCTCTCCCTCTCCCTCTCCCTCTCCCTCTCCCTCTCTCTCTCTCTCTCTCTCCCCTCCCTTCAACTTGTGGATAAGACAGAAGTAAGCTCTAAGCTACTGCTCCAGGACCATGCCTGCCTCCTGCCATACTCCCTGCCGTGGCTGTTGTGGACTCACCCTCTGAAATGTAAGCAAGTCCCCAATTAAATGTTTTCATTATTAGCTGCTTTGATCATGATGTGTCTTCACAGCAATGGAAAAGTAACAAAAACATTACTTATTAAGTATGGGAAAGTATGACTTTGACTGAAACTGTCCCTGTCATTGGGACATCTACTTAGAGGACAGTGGCCAAAGTTGATGACATTTTCCTTCCATAGTGTGAAAGGTCTGTTTGGCAAGCATTTCATATCTGCCTCTTGGTTGCCATGCAAGCTTAGGCTTCTCTTAGTGAGAATTTTGGTTTCTTTAAAAACACAGAAATATTATAAGAATGTGTTTTCATTTTAAATCCAGGTGTGGGCTATGGAGCTGCTTCAGATTACCCATAGCAGTTGACTCTGATTTGCCTCGTGCTCTAGCAGGGGTGTGGTTTTGCCAGCCAGCTGCAGATAGTTTCTGAGATTGTCAAGTTTGGAATTCTGGGGACTTTTCACAGTATATATAAATGCTAGGGCCCTGATAGAAGGGACTGTTGGCCAGTTGGTGGTTGGTTGCAGTTGGTTGCAGTTTGTTAAGTAGCCATGCACAAAGAAGAAACAACAAGGAGAAATTAGATATCCTGATGGTGAAGATCTAACTTGCTCCTAGGAATTCAATGCTCCTAATCAGCAGGAAGTAGTCTGTCAATATCGAAACCCTCTTTCTGTTCTATCCTTTTTCCTTTCCTGCCTACTGTTAGGGGGTTGAAAGGGTGGAAGAAGGGGGTAGAGAAGGGTGGAAGAAAAAAAGAACCCACCAAGTACTCAAAAATAGCCTCAAATTAGAAGGCAATAGCATTTGCCAGGACAAAAGCAAGTCCTAATGGAACTTATCCCAGGGGGTGTAGTGACTACACAGCTAAGAGCTGCCAGGACCAGTTCATGTCCCCCAAGGCCATTATGTCACATGACCAGGAATGGCTGGGTGAAGTGCATCAGCTGTGTTATGAATGGACTCCATTTTTTGGAAGATCAACGTAGGCAGCATAAAGGAAGGAAATACCTGGGTAAAGTTCTCCAAAGTTGTTTCTTGTCCGTTTTGAGAACAGCAGCTTGTGTTCCCTCATCCACCATTCAGAGGCTACACATCAATGTATGGAAGTAAATGGGCCCACACTGTTGTGTGTGTAGTTGATGCTTCAGGCTGGTCAGTCAGCACAGTGAAAGGTGAACTTCTGTTGCCCTAAATAAAGAATTAACCAGGGCCTTTATCAAAACCACAGAGCCCCACACTACTCTACCTGATTTAGGAACAGTTGGCTTCTGGCGTGCCTCATTAGCACAGGCAGACCATGACATGTGTCCTTGTAAAAGTTTATTTTCAAACATTTATAACTCCTGCAGAGACCTTCAGGTGGGTATTTATCAATTAAAATTTAGGTAACAGTGAGGTGTGACAGCTCATGGCTATAAGCTCAGGAGTCAGTCTGTGTTCTATGAGATCCTGTGTCAAAAAAAAAAAAGGAATAAACAAACACATAAAAATAAAAAGCACAGGCATTAATACTGTCCATGTTACCCAGTCTACCTTCTAGGCCCCGCCCACCAAAGCCAGAAAACCACCTTGGAGGCCACAATCTTGTGGGACCTGGAGACTCTACTCTGTGGTCTGTTCAGAGTTGCAGAGTATCTGGTGCTGCGTTTCAGTCATAGCTCCTCCATCCCAAGTTGCTCCTAAGGAGTCCCCAGTTGGGACGCCCTATCCCTCACCGTCCAATATCGTCTTAGGACTTGTCAACATGAAAATTCTTACTGACTTTCTAGATCAGAAACAACAAGAGGGCCCAGGCTTTGCTTAACAAGTAACCCTGTGCTGTAGTTCACTCTGATAGATGCCGTTGTTTAAGAAACTGTTTTATGAAAAATAAAAAGCCTATTTTCCCACTTACTTGGAAATGAAACAGTAAGGTTTTGAGTGGTGAGACTTCTGGGATATTTGCTGAGATTTTTCTATATTCAGGATAAAGAGATGGAGGAGGGGGGACCGCCTCGATTTCACATAACTGGCTTATGTAAAGTCACGTTGATTGGAGAACATGACAATGAGACTAGACCTGGTCATTAGCTAAGAATGACTGTGACTGTAACCTTAGCACGTTGAATATGATGTCTGAAGGTAAAGTCACCTAGTGATATCACCTTTTTAATAAAAGCCAGCATCTGATCATGCTGTGATGTAATTGCTAGCTCTTGACCGTTTCTGTGTGATGCAATTTGACTTTTCTGGAATCATGAGCAGCCATTTGGTGACTGAGTCCATGGGATGAAAAGAATGCCTTGAATTTCATCTCTAATGTGTCTTGTGCTGTTCTTACATGTGAAAAGTCACCATTTTGCCCCATACAATAAAAGAGCACTAGATGTAGTTATAAATACATTTTTTTTGTTTTAAAATTTATTTTAAAATAGACCCTCTATTAAGAGAAACATGAAGTTTGGATGTAAACAGGCTTTTACATGGAAGAAATTAAGGCCCACCATGTGCTCACAGATGCCCAAGAAAGAAGTGAGCTGTGTGATATAACACACGCCATTCGACAATCTCATCTTGGTTTATAAAGCCTAAAGAACACAGTTAAATGAAGGACGGTTGAAGGCGCAGGATGGAAAGCATTTAAGTCTCTTCCACTTGATTAAAAATTCCTAGTTCCTCTTCAGTGAATTGTTCAGAGTTTTTGAGCAGCCTCTGCCCTGATTAAAACAAATTAGCATCAAAGATCCCCTGTTGAATGAGAAGTCATTAATTGAGAAACAAGCAATGCTCCTTAATTACCTTTAGAACAGAGAGAGAACAAATACTTGGAGGTTCCAGAGGGGCCGCCTGCCCTGCACCACAGGCTCGTTCTACAGAGCTGCTGGAATAAATCTCAAGCTGCAAACACTGCGGGGGACCATCCATACAGGCTTCAGTAAACACCGGAGATTGTTTATCCAAGGAAAACATCTACTGGGTAACTACCAACGGAAGCGAGCGAGAGGAGCATGTTTACTTTCTCACTTTGGCGGATGCTTTTAAAAGAGTCTTGCCTACGTCTCGTCCCCATCGATGGAGAAATCAGGAAAGCTGTTGTTTCAGACACAAACACCAATGGTTTCTTGTAAAACACTTCACTTATGAAACTCCCAGTGAGATCCCAGAAGCTTCTGAATAGGTGAGAAAATTCATTTTTAGTTGGACATAAAGTAAACTTCAAAAAAATCCATCTTCAGATGAAAATGTTTATATGTATGTATGCACGTATGTATGTATGTATACATTAAGATAGGGTCTCACTCTGCAGGATTTTTTTTTTTATTTTGAGTCAGGGTCTCATTAAGTAGCCTGGGTTGGCCAGGAACTCACTATAGTAGCCCAGGCTAGCCTAGAACTTGTGATGATTCTCCAGCCTAAGTTCCCTGAGAGCTGGCATTCTGAGTAAATTGTGACAGGGCACCTTGTCATCGAGTCCCTCACAACAGTCCTCGCAGTGAGGTGGAAGGCAGCACCCCTCTCGCAGAAGCTGGAGACTATGTGTGGGATCAGCACTGGAAAAGCACCCTGCTAAAATGCCCCGACTGTATGTATGCAACCAATGCTACTGGCTCCCAAGGCCCTAGGAACCCATTCTGCACATGTTTCCTGGCAGGAAGAATCTACGAAGTGATGGTGGTGAGGAGGAGGGGTCTGATGAAGGACAAAATCCCACATAAGCTAGCATCCGGATCTATACTAATGTGGTTAAGGGCCCGACATGAAAAATTTCACTTAATTTCAGAGGATAAAGAGAGAGCATTTTGCCAGTTGAATTAGTCATTGTTCCAACAGACTTCAGATCTCAAACTTTTCAGGCATTAATCTCTATTCACCATCATGATGACAAACTTGACATCGATATGATCTTCTCGAATAGTGTCTTAGAGCCTATGTCAAACGTTTTTTTTTCAGGACTCTATCAAGAGTAATTTGTTTCAAAAGAAATGTTACTGTGAACTGTATGGACACTGTGTTGGAACTGTAATCATGGCTGAAATATTTTGTAACACTAGAAAAATTGGATTTTGTTGTTGTTGTTGTTCCAGGTAGTTCCAATAAAGGTATAACACGAGCCTCTAGATATCCTTCAGGATACAATAATTCTCAGTTCAGAATGTGCAAAACTGAAGTGATTCAGCAAGAGATCTCCACCCAAGAGCTACTGCTGCTGTCTCATAACCATATTCTAGACACTGCTCAGAGCAGGAAAGCTGAGACATTGTATCATCTGCATAAAAACTCAAAGCAGAAATCCTTGGGCGTCCTTACAGACTCCTACAGCCTCACCACGGGCAAGCTGATATGCTGTTAACTCTTAGAAAAAGACCTGTTCCTTGCCAGGTCATGGCAAGAGTTGTTCTTTTCCCAGGCACAGGGAGGTCAGACTGGAGCCATCACTTGAGAAATCAGCAAGAAGTGGACACTGGCGTTTCAGGTCCCCCTTCCTGATAGGTCATCTGCAAATGGTATGTTATCTTCCAGCTCGTGAGCAGGCTTTGGTTGAATCTGGCCATTCTGATGCTCAGAACTTGACAAGCCACACATCCTGTTTGCCATTCGCTTTTGAGATAATTCATTTCAGGTTGAGATCAAATTGTTTTAGGCAGAGCTAGTGTCTTTATTGGTGTCCTTCCAGCCGGCCTTCCCTCTTAAGTGCCATCGTATTTCAAACAAGCCAGCCTCCTCACAAGGGAGCAAAAGCTGCAGGAGCACGTTTTACACTATTTATTTGTTCTTAAAGCACTGATTGATAGGGGTGTGAGCACGCAGGTCTGCAGCCAGAGGAACAAACTGCATATTGGATGGAGGGTCACGTGACCTGTGCCGACGGGAGAGGAGCGCCAGCAGTTCTTAGCGTTTACTACAAAATCACCGTTTAAAGTTAAGGAAGGTAATGTTTAGTTACCAAAGGTGTGATGGCGATCTCGAGATCTTGGGAAGCACAAATCTGAGACACCAGGGACGCATTCCAATGATATCAACTGCATATTCATCATTTAACATCTCTGTGAACTGTGTGTTTGTGTTATGTCCTTCAACACACGCACACACACAGCTTGAGGGAAGCATAAATCGGTGCTCATGATCTGATGGGTTTAATTTTTGGACTCTTCCATGGTAATAGAAGATGTGTAACCATGGGCTCCTCTGATCGCATCAATGACAGTAACAAAGAAGCCACAAAGTGAAGCAGGTAGGCATGTTTTTCTTCTTTCTTTTAAGTACATAAGGACATTTTCATCTAAACTATATTCTCCCACATGTCCCCTTGCCCCTTCTTAGGTAAACACTTTTATCATAATTCACTTAGAAATAGCTTAGAGAACTGATCCAAGGCATTAAAAAAAAATGGAGGCCTATCATTTGACTTCATAGAAAAATTCGTTTTTGTCCAAATTTTAAGATAAGTTAGCACATCACCAGAACGTACGTGATCTAAGATGCCTTTGAGCACCGGGTGGCTCTAGAAAGCCAGGAAATCAATTGCTACCAGAATTTATTTTCACCAGCTAGTTCAAAGCAGCTTGTGCTTAAACAACTGTTTTGGCTGAGCAAAAACATCACCTCTGCCAAAAGCAGCAGCCGTCAAGGCCGCTGGTGAGCAGAAGATGTGCTTCCGCTGGGTCTCGGTTAGAACTGCCCCCAGCCCAGGAATGGGGAGAATCCCTCATCAATGAACGGTCTAAGCTGGGGGGGGCAGGAGGTAGGGAAGAAAGGGAGCAGCGAGCTTAGTTTATAGACAAGTATCCAAAATGATGCCACAGTTTCACGATTAGAAGGTGCAGCAGCCAAGTGTGTGTGTGTGTGTGTGTGTGTGTGTGTGTGTGTTCAAAGCTATGGGTGGGGCTGAGTTCCCCGTACGCACATTTCTAGGGGTCTCCTTAAGGTCATTTTTGAGACAAACCCCTCAAATCTGCATGCTGCCATAAATCCACTGTTAGAAAGCTGAAGAGAGTGAGCAGGGTTGGGCTGAGGAGCACCCCACCCCACCCCAATCCTAAAACCCTTGGAAATGGCAGCTAGGCCCGGCCCTCTCTTTGGATTAGGCAGCCATTTTGGTCTCTCCCAACACATCTTCTGGGTTGCTCTTTGGAAAACTTGACAGAAAGCAACCTTTGGAGGAGGGAGGAGGGAGAAAGGAGGAGGGAGGAGGGAGAAAGGAGGAGGGAGGAGGGTAAAAGGAGGAGGGAGGAAGAAGCAATCTTCTGATTAAACAGAGGCAGAGGCAAGCTCTCGGAACCTGGTCAGGATCCTGGCTAAAAAACAGTCTGATGTAGACCATGGGTGAAGAGAGGACTTTTCAGGTATTTGATCTTTGTGTGTGCAGCATGAGTGTGTGCTTGTGTGTGTGTGTGTGTGTGTGTGTGTGTGTGTCCGTGCGTGTCCATGTTTGAAAGTGCACACCTGTGCAGGTACCTGCACATGTTTGTGTGGATGCAGGTACATGTATACACCTGTGCATTTGTATGGAAGCCAGAGGTCAACCTCAGGCATTCAGGCATACATGGATTGATTGACTGACTGACTGATGCATGTGTTTTTGCCATGATATGAGTGTGGACGTCAGAGAACAACTCATAGGGAACTATGGCCACAGATAGTTCTCTCCCTCCACCACGTGTGTCCTGGGGACCTAATTCAGGCTTTGAGGCATGTTGGCAAGTGTGCTTAGCCACTGAGGCGTTTCACCAACCTAACACTCTCCTTCTTTCTTTTTGAGACAAGTTCTCTTATCAGTAGCAACTAGACTCTGCTGCCTGGCCGTCCAGTTCCAGATCCCCGAGGGAACCGTCTCTTCCAGAGACCCCTCTACTAGGATTACAGGTGTGTGCCACCTTGCCAAGGTCTGTGCCCATGAATGCAGGTGACCACAGAAGTTGGAAAAATGTCTTGAAGCTGGAGTTACAGGCAGTTGCGAGCTGTCTGATGTAGGCTGGGGACTAAACTCAGGTCCTCGGCAAGCACCGTGCATGCTCTTAACTGCCGAGCCATCTCGATTGTCCGCACACACGACTTCTTAGACGGCACTGAAGCTAGGGCTCAGGTCCTCCTGCACAGCAAGCAGTTTATGCATTGAGCACCTCCTCAGCCCCACCGGTGTTTGATCCTTCTGTGTAGCTGCAGGGAAGCAGGGCTTCTGGCAATGAACAAAGCTTGGGCCCCAAAGGCCACAGATGACGAATCTCAAAGCTTGCTAGAGAATGTGAGGGCTTTGTCCAGTCTGTCCCAGGTGCTGGGGGACTGAGGTGGTGGCAGAGGTCAAGGGAGGAGGGAGTTAGAGGGTCCCCAGTTCAAATTTAGCCAAGGCAACTTAGTGAGCCCCAAGATCTGGGATAGAGCTCTGTGTAAAGCACCTGCCTTAGCATGAACAAGGCCCCAATGCCAGGAAATGCTAACACAAAATGCACATCCATGGCCGCAGACCCTTACGAGGCCTGCAGTCCTGGCTGCTCAGTGCCTTGTGAGCAACCTCCCATTCTAAGAAAGAGGCCGTTCAGCACTCGATTCAAAGAGCAAGTGGGGAAAAGGTCAGTGAGGCTCTGAAGCCGGGAGGGGAGAATGATATGGTCTGAACATGAACATCAACAACACACATTTCATAACCACCTTTCATGGGAGGGGACCTCCCAGATTCTGAGCAGTGCTCTTTGCCGTGTGATCTTGGGAAGGTCAACATGATGATAATAATAATAACAGCGGGAGTAACGACCGGCATAGTGGTGCTAACCTGTGATCTCAACACTCAGGAGGCCGGAGAATTGCAGGTTTGAAGCCAGCCTGGGTTATAAGGAAGACTTTGGAAAAACAAACAAAACAGACCTCCCAACCTCCAACACATAAAACCCTGTATTTGGTGATGGAGCAGGGAGAAGCCAATTTTTTTTTTAATCTTATCAACTGATGTTCTGATTAATTGCAGATCATATTCTGGAATATACGTTTTAAAGGCAGATTTAAAATTTTACACAATAAACTTTTAACACAGGCCTGCACACCCATATGTGAATGCACATAAGACATAGTTACAGTCATATTTCTTAATTTAAGAATTTGGGTAAAGCTAAAACGTTAACTGTGGACAGCTAGAAACCACCGCTGAGCACCTAGCCAGCCTGAGTTCCTTGAAAACTTATGCAAAGCATTTGGAATTAGAGAGATGAATTATTTAAAGAACCCTGTGGAATGAACTGCAGATGCCAGCGGCAGCAGATCCCAGGGCAGGCTGTCCCTCTGCATGGGGAAGAGCTGCTGGGCAGCTACTGAGCAGGCAGGCTACCCTGCCCTCCAGTCTGAAGATGGGAAGATGCTCTCACTGGAGCATCTATGATCAACTAAGTCCTGAGCTCACTCTTGGGAAGCTGTAAGTGGGTTTTGCAAGGAAAAGTGCACCCAGGTGAATTCTGATGAGTTCTCACTTACTGAAGCTTTTTAACATAAAACCCCCTTCAGTAGTTCTGTGGGTGCTGAGAAAAAGCCCTCAGAACAACCCCCTCTGTGGGTGACCTCTGGCTTTGTCCCTCCTTGCTCTGTTTGTGACTTTGTCACTGTGACTCTGTTTAGATGTCCTCAAGGAGTCCTCTGAGAAAGGCTCCACTGAGCCATAGAACCAGAGTCCTGTTGCTCCAAGTGTCAGGCCGGGTTAGAAATCTCCAAATTCCAGAAGCACAGGATGTTTTTGTTTTGTTTTGTTTTTGAACAAATATACTTGACTTGAAAAGGTGTGTGAAATTACTAGATGGAGCCACAAATATATCAAGTGGGAGGAAAGAGCCAGCTGGGCCGCCCTGTGATTAGACCAACCATCTCTGAGGATGTCAACAACTCTGCAGTGGGAAGCATTCCTCCCTTGACGTTAGGCTTGGGTCTTCAAAACTTCCCCTGGCACACACACATCCTGGCAGACACTCTCTAAATTATCCCATGGCAGGGGCCATGACCGCTACATAGGCACCTCTGACTCATTAACACCCAATGAAGACGAGATGTGGGAAAGCACAGCCAGGATTGATTGTACAGATGTTCTAACTAATGTTTTCTATCGAATACAACAGGGCAGAAAGGTCTGGGAGGTGGCTCAGTGTGTGCTGCCATGCAAGCTTGAGGACCCGTGTTCAATCCTTCGGAGTCGCCTGGGGAGACAGACCAGAAGATCCCTGAGGCTTGCCAGCTAACCTCCGGAAACCAGCAGCCTCCATGCTGTGAGAGATCCTGTCTCACAAATCAAGTTTGATCACATCAAGTAAATGAAGATTGAGGAAGACCCCTGAAGTCAACTTCTGGCTCATGCACACATACAGATAGGCACACACACACACACACACACACACACACACACACACACACACACGTGCACGTACACAATACTCTCACACACACTCTCACACTCATGCACACTTAAGTGCATGTACACAATACTCTCACACACACTCTCACACTCATGCACACACAAGTGCATGTACACACACTCTCACATACATGTACATGCATACACACATGTGCATGTACATGCATGCATACTCTATTCTCAAACATGTGCACTCTCACACTCATACACGTACACACACATACACTAACACATGCATGCACACTAACAATACACTACAGTATAGATCACTTTTCTGTGCTTATCACTAACTTAGCTTTCTACTCCCTCAAAGCAATTCTGAGCATCTTAACTCTTTAAAATTTACCAAAACAACTCATAAACACAAGCACACTATGCTTTCACCAGGACTTTTCTTGTTGCCCAAATTATGTTCCCAAGTTAATTTTAAAACTCCATTCCAGCCAACTGAAAGTGTGCATTCTTGGCCGAGTGAGATCTTACATGCTGAACTTCCTTCCTGAGTCATTCTATGCTGAAGTGTTCAGAATTCCATTAAAAAGGTTTTCAAGAGAACCAATCATTTGAACTTCTAGCTTTGTTTTAAAAAGATCTGCATTTAGGATGTGCAGTGGGAGGAGGAAGACACAGAGAACGAGGTGGTTTTTGGTTCACTTCACCCGGGGGTGAAGAATTTTATTTCCAGTAAAAAGCTTTATAAGCTGAGAATATATTGCATAATTGGCCACAGAGTTAACAGTAGTGTGTGACATTGCATTAATTCCATAATTATCTAAAATTCAAAAATTTTAAAGTTTTAAGAACCTGGGGGATTCACAGTGGATGAGGCCTGACAGCCCCTCCACAGGTCTGGTCTACCTTCCTCGTTGGCAATTAAACAAACTGCGCAACTCTTTCATTTTTCAATAACTATTTCTTTACAGGACCAATGCTGCCAATTTCATGGGGAAATCAACATGTAAAGTGTCCAAAAGAAGCTGATCAAATTACTTGATTGTTTTTAGGAGACATTCACAAATTCGGCTCAATTAGTTTTCTGAGAGAATATATCCTGGGAAGTACCAACAACCTCCGCCCCCTCCCCAACCCTAACCCCACAGGCTGTAGAGAAAATTACTAAAACTATTCTACAAATTCATCTGATTTTTGAGTGCATGGAAAATAGAGTAGAACTATCATGCCAACATAAGGAATATAAGCTATATCCAAAAGGCTAGTTATCAAAATAAGACAGTCATGGTGAGATGCAACCTAACTATGCCTTATAAGATGCAACTACATAGTCTGTGGTCATTTCTCTTACATAGTACACTCTATCCTCATCAAATTAAGCTATGTATACATGGCATTTGAAATAAATATTCAATATTGCAATAGGGTCATATTCTGTGACTGTACAACCATGGCATGCAGTAACTAGGCATAGACTGTAAAGTGTCGTTACCTTCCTGAATTCCAAAGAACATGAGAAGAATGTATACTGTACTTAACACTGATTAGGTGGAATGACTTTCGTGTTAAACAAAACTACAGAGAATGCAGCAGCTTCAGGACTCTTGTACATTGTTCTTGTGTCTCCAACGGTCACCCTGAAGTCAGCCAGGGCCGCTCCAGACTTCTTGAGCGTTATCGAGCTGCTGCTAATGTTAGGTAGCTCTCACTGTTCCATTGATAGCTACCACGTTTGGTTTCCCTCTCTGTTCTTATCCGGGGCTTTGTGCCATTAGAGATGTTTTGGATGTGGCCATCAATGAACTTGTCTTTAGAATTCAGTCTCCTCACAGCACCATGTGACTGTGTTGCAGATAGGGATCTTGCTGAGGCTTGCTGGACCCGGCTCTTGTCCGCTTGCATTCTACAGGAAGAGGTTGGTAGCAGGGAACTTGGAAAATGTTACTTAAAATACATTTCGTAACACTTGTGAGTAAGAAGTGGCAAACAGACAGAAGCTGGAAGAAAATGACCACTCTTGTGAAGACTCAGAGGAACCACTCTGGCCCGGCACGGCGACTCGGGGCACCAAAGCATCATGGAGTGGACCAGAAGCTCTGCTATTGAATGGCAGGTTTGGCTCTTCAGGCTATCGAGCTGGAAGGAGGGGACACTGATTGCCAGGCAGCCTCCTCCATGCCTGTCGCTTCTGGAGTGTCTCTCCCATGCTCAGAATACTGACCAACTTCCTGACACAACGCTCTACACTCCCATTAGTTTAACACTGTTACATTCTCAAATTGACTCTGGAGACTGTGTGGTCACATGGAGAATTTAAACACGTGACCTACAACCTTGCTTTCCTGTTTATAAGGAGACAAAATGGCAATCACAGCTGCCAGGACTTGTTCTTTTTCTACTCTGATGCCAATGTCCTAACTTTGCTAACGAGGCAGAAAACTGTACATTTCTCATCATTCAAGCATTATAAAATGTCTTTCTTTAAAGTCTTGGGATATAAACAGTTGATTTATATGAATTACATATTTCCATCTGCATTAAGAAACAATATACATCTTTTTTCATACTAAGTTATGTTAGCTCTCATCCTAAGAGAGCCATAAAAACTGACTTTATCACTGTGACCCTCAATACTGTTACTTAAAAAAAAACCTCACTGGCAGTCTCTGGCCTCTTGGGACATTGTCCACTTAGAGGGAACTGTACCTGGCCCTGGATCATAGGACATTATCCTCTGTGAGACCCAAGGCCGCAGAGCAGCTTTAACGGAAGCAATTTGTGAAGTAAACCGACACATAGTACAGAGCTGGTTCCCATTCTCAGACACAAGTTCCTTGACGTGTGGAGAGGTGCTTCCGATTGCGGACTCCAGAAGTCTTGTCTTTATTATCAGAAGGCTTCTGCTGTGAGATGTCTATCAGGGCACTGGCGATAGCAAGGCCTGGAAAGAAAGAAGAAAGGTATTTAGACGCGCACAGACATATCCGGGGTGGATGGAGGTGGCTTTGGGTGATGTTAACACGTCCAGCATGAAATGCTTACATCCTTACTGATGATCTAGCAGTGAACAGCACACAGAAGAACAACAAGAAAACTAGTTAAACACTGCGCTACCAAGTCAGAGCCCAGTAAACATGGCAGCCAGCTGAGCACACCAGTTCTTGCCTTATTTATGTTTGAACGCAGGTTTGTTCTGGATGGAATAGGAAGCTCCAAGGTTGCTATTTTGATTTTACCTCTATAAACAAAACTCATTAGATGCGCCTTTCAAAAGAAGTTCTCAGTTAAGTTTCTGGAAAAAGTGAACATTAATACAAGATTACCACTTGAGGTCTGTGGCTTTCCACCAGTGCATACTGTGTAGCTGCCGCAATGTTGAATATATTGCTTGTCTTGCCCCCAAACTTTCCTGTGCAGGACTAAATTATCATTCTCTCTTCCTGGCAAGCACTGCGCTTTATTTCTGTAGAGTCCTATAATTCTCGAGTAAAGCAAAAGGAACTCTAAAATTCTCATCTTTGCCTCAGAGCTGGGCTGCTTAGCCTTGTTTAAGACCTGACAGAAGGACCCCAAAGTCTTAGAGAATGGACTTGAAGTGAGCTGATCCAGTCCTTACATCCTCGTGGGCATCTTCAGGGGTTGCTTCCCAAGGAATAGCTTTGTTTTGGATATTATCCCATACAAGATAATATTGAATCACCCTATTCGCCTGCATCAATTTATTCTACATAGGTTCCAGATACAATCTGGCAGGAACAGACCTCAAGGCTTTCTGAATAGAAAATAAAATGTCAATAAAAAACCATGGGACAAAGGAGGTCCTATGGACGGTCATCCATTAGAAGGCCTTCATCAGAAGTGGATGCTGAGTCCTCCTTGTCCATGTAAGGGACAGCATGACATGGTTCCTACCCCTGGAACAGAGCCAGCAGGACATGGGCCTCCATGAGAGCCAAAGGTTGCTGTAGGCAGAAGGCTTATTTGTATCTATTACTTGATTTTTCCTCCTTTGAGGAATGTCCTATCTGCCAATTACTCCATGATAATCAGAGACAGCCGAGTCTGGGAGGTGAGAATGTGGCTAATGCCTCAGCAAACAGGTAAATACTGAGACCTTCAGGACAGCCCTTAAGGCTGTGAGAAAGAACTCTGAAAACATGAGTTCAAAAATATACAATTTCTCACCGTGCAAAATATAAAGGTGCAATATGAGTTATATGAGGGCCTTCACATACCTAGAAAAACAGAGGTAACTGCACTATGAGCCAGCCTGTCAGAAAGGTGCCAAGGCAGGCAAATTCCTGAGTTTAAGGTCAACCTGGGACAAAGGGAATTTAAATTTAGGTCCAGGCATGGTCAGATTGGTAATCTCGGGATGGGATCCCAACTATGTTTATTGTATTACAAAGGCAGGCAGATCTCTAAATTTATTTGCAATTTTTTTTAAAGTACTTGCTGTCTAAAAATCAGGGGCTAAGGTCATGATTTGTGGGATGGTGAAGAGGGAACCTGGAGTAAATGACTGAATTGATGTGTAAATAAAAGACTGGGCTTTTGTTCTGTGAGAGGTGAGCTATCAGGGAGGGATGACAGTTCTTTATATAATATTTTTTTAGCAAGAGCTGAGCTGTCTGGAGATTTCTGGATTGGAAAATCCATGGAGAGTGAACACAACTCTTTTAGAATTTTTTCTAACACAATTTCTGACCTTGGCTGGAAGTCCTGAGAATTGCTTGGAGAGCTAACATAGCTCTTTTAGAGTGTTTTCTTGCAGCTATCTAGAGAGAACTGTTTGGAGAGCTAACATTGCCCTTTTAGAATTTTTCCTGGCTTTCTGATTTTGATTGGAAAACCCAAGAATTACTTTTAGAATTTTTCTAAGAGGATTTCTGACTTGGTTGGAAAAATCCAAGAATTTCTTTGTAGCAGCTTTTCTGACTTTGGTCAGAAAACTCATGTGCTATCCAGAGAGCTTTGAGAATTTTTTTCTAGCATGGGAGAGCTGCCTCTATAGAGAGCTGTCTTGAGCAGAAATCTTTCTACAGAGAGCTGTCTAGGGAGTCATTTCGAGCAGAGCACAGGCTGTCAGCATGGACCCATGATTTGATTTCGCTTCATTTGTTTCACTGCCCCCAAACACCCCTTCTCTCAGAACCCCTCTCCAAGCAGAGGCTGGTCCTTGGCACACTGGGTCCTCTCAACGTAGATTTTGGTAGTCTTTGACAACCCACCTGAATATGCAAATCTCAAAGCTGAGCATGGGAATATGACCAGAGGACCTGATTCCCCAGCTTAAGATGTTGAACAATGCAGAGAGATGAATGGGCTTCTCTGCACAGAGAAGCAGAGTCAGAGAAGGAGTGTAGTGAGCTCCTGACGAGACATGTTCTGTTTGGAAGGGAAATAAACTCAAGGACATTTGGTGGCAGTAGGTGCTGATGGAGGAGCAGCTATGGTTGGACAGAGAAGAAATTACAACTCACGGCAACCACCTTTCAGAATCTTCGTATCACCCTGAAACTTGTACAGATAATACTGGCTCACACTTAACAAGCACACATGAACTCGTGCAGTGCCATGGGTTGTGTTGTAGGGTTTACTCACAGTCAATACTTTATTTCTCTAACTCGGGGATGTAAAGGGCTTTAGTTTAATTTTTAAAAAGCATAGCCTTTGGTTTTGCTCACTGAAAGTTCAGATGGAGCAGATCTCAACTTTCCTCAGGTCTCCTGGCATACTTCTCTCATAATTTACAACTTCCTGCTAGGTCACCCCTGGCACCAACTCCTTCAGAGACAGCCAAAATATAAGGAATAATATATGACTCTTTTACTCTGGTCAGAGACCACTTTATTACTATATCCAAATATGAGGTCATGCCAGAGCTCTTACATGAAGCTCCAGATGTTGTTCCTCATAGCAGATGTGGTGCCAGGGATAAGGTTAAAAAGCTTCTAATGCCAGGATAGAAAATTCTCTGCCAATTCATGTGTCTTTGTATGTGGGGGTATATGATGTCCAAAGCCTAATTAAAGCAGTGTCTCTCACAGCATTCCCTGTTGATCCAGGATCCCGAATCGTGGGAACACAATGAACTGAAAAACCATATACCACCTTTCTGTTAATATACAAATAAAATTGAAAGTCATGCTTAACTTTTAACTTGACAGCTTTTTGTGTTTTCTTATGAGAATGAACAATGGGCTGTGTTTAGGCTCTGTATGAACTGCACCAAGCATGCTGGAAACCTTGGGAGTCCTTGGATAGAGTATTTGAGTGTCTACCCTGCGTAGTTATAGAGGATACCCAGGGTCACTTTTATGCTTTGTATAGGTTAAATGATACTTTCATTCAGAGTTAAGCATGGATCCCTTACCAGATTTCATGGTTAGTGGCCCATCAGGAGCTCATAATTTCATAATAATGAACAGTGCAAAGATCATAATAATTGTGTATGTTTGTGCATCTTGAATGTCAGATGTAGGGGTTTTATTTCTAATTGTGCATTTCTTCCACTCTGATGTATGGTAAACTTTTTATCACCAGAACAACCCCGGGGATGGCAACTCTTCATCCTACCTGCCTGCAAATGTGAGGAAGATGGAAACAGGCCCAATCTTCCCAAATTTTGTAGGGAACACATGTAGCCTCTGGGGAGGCCTAATCTCTAGCGTTAGGCCTTGGCATTCTTTGTTATTTAAAGGAATCTGCTTTTATTAAATGACAAAGAAAAGAGCCAATTTAGTAGCTTTTAAGGGAAGGGTGTTATCTCTGCCTTGTCCCCTAATGCATGCTAGGGCACAGGCTGAATATGACGACAATATCCAGGCGCTAAATCAAAACAGTCCAGGCCGCCATCATCAGCTGCTGGTTCAGAAAACAGCCTATGGGCTTCAAGGAGCAGCCCAAGATGCCAGTGTGCAACATGCCTGGTTCAGAAAACAGCCTATGGGCTTCAAGGAGCAGCCCAAGATGCCAGTGTGCAACATGCCAGACTGCTCACAAAGTCAGCAAGTGACTATATCCTTCCAGTCCCTTAGAGTTTAAGGAGTAGCAAGGCAGCCTACCTAAGTCCTGTCTTCAGCTATAGCACAAGACAACTGGAAAAAGGAAAAGCTCACCCTAACCAGCTGCACAGGACCCCACACTGTTACCTGTTTACACTGCTACCTGTTGTTTACACTGTTACCTGTTGTTTACACTGTTACTGTTTACACTGTTAACCTGTTTACAGCTCCCATAACTCAGCACTCTGCAATCCAGACACAACAACGTTCGCTTGTCCTCTGAAAGCCTCCCCCTCCACAGCCTGATGGCAAGGATTTGACCAAAGGTGGCTCATTCCCTTCCAATGGTGAGCTCTGGAAATAAATAGCGTTCGCTAGTCTTCATGCTGCAGATTGTGGTTTCAGATCCACAATGACCGTGGAGAGAGAGAGAGAGAGAGAGAGAGAGAGAGAGAGAGAGAGAGAGAGAGAGAGAGAGAGAGAGAGAGAGGAACAAACGAGGCAGATACACAGCTTCTGAGCGGTCCCCTGCTGTGCTGACTGTTGTCCAGTGTGGAGAGCCAGGGGCTTCTCCTGTTAGAGCCTTTCCTGAAATGACCAGGGGAGGAAGTGTGCCATCAGATCCTGTGTAGTGGCACATGCTGATTGCCACTAGAGTTCTATTAAAATCAGATCCCCACCCCATCCCCCACCCCCGCCCAGAGGATCATTTTTCAAAACGTCACACAAGTCATCCGATGAAATCCACTTCTTGTGTTCTCTAGGCCTCCGATAGTTCCTTGTTATCAAGGCAATACAATTAACTGTGGGAACGATTCATTATTTTAGACTGGCGGTCTAAAGGAATTTCATTTACCATGTCATGGTGACATGCCAACACTGCGGGCTAGCAGAATGTACATCAATATATACCCATAGATTCAATAAAAATGCTAGGGTTTAAATATTTACTGTAAGCCTTAGCTCTTTGTACTTCTAATTCTTAAACACCCAACCCTGTGATGGATAATATATATTCCAAGTTGAATCCAGGTATGTAAGAATGCCTTTCTTCTGTTTCCCCCTGCCTCCCATGACCTCCTGGTGTTTCCAGTGTTGCCCTGGGTCACCCAGGCAGGAATGAGCTTTGAAGAAAGTGGAAGCCTTCATCAGAATTTCCCTCAGTAAATGGGCTTGGCTTAGCAGTCACAGTATTGGTTGCCAAAAGTTACCACGGCTATTTGATGAGTGGGTAGAAATGTGTGCTAAGGTTACACTTAGCTGTGATCCCAACTATACTTGCTTCCTAAAATTTGAGAACTTCACCTCTCTGTAAGTTTGTGCAAACACGCCCGGAAGGGAATGGAGCATAAATAGCCAATAATCAACCCTCAACTGGCAAATGCATCGTCTCTGAGCACGAGGGTGACATCAGGAGTTTAGTTATTGTTTGTAAAACCCTGGTCTTCCCCGGTGGGACTGAGGGGTAGCAGGAGGCTCTGGCAGGAACAGTCTGATCATAAAGCTACTGATGCATGCTTCTCTACAATTATGCAAAACAATTAATAGGTACAGTAATAAAATATTGCACGTCAAGTGGAACTGCCTTGGAAGGAGGGTTCCAGCCTCGCACATAGACGTCGCACTTCCGTCGCACTTCCGTTTCGCATTTGCACAGAAGCCTTGAAAGAGCCGTTCATTTTGAAGTGCTTTCCTCCCAGGTCTGTGTAAGAGTGAGCGCCACCATATATTTTAATTTTCCAGGAAAACAGCTTCATTAGGCGTGAAAGGTTAATTGCAGGTTTAAGTGGAGTTCAGAGAACGGTGCAGGGTCTGTAGTGAATTGCGCAGTCTGCTTCAGGAAGACGGAACGAGTGCTATAAACTGTGTGCCCCGCTGAAATGTTTTAGTACCTCATTTACTATCTGTCTTCTTTTACTGCTTGTATTTGTAGTTCTTCTAAACCTTTAATGGCTACAGTTTTATTTCACTGTAATCAGATTTAAATGGAAATACCATGCTGGGATGTTTAAATGTTTTCCTTCTGATTTCTATATAGCTCCATACTTGTGCTCAGAGCCTGGGCGATCCTTCACATGATTAAGAAAGTGACTTTGGGAAACTTGGATGTCACACACTCTCTTGCCATCGTGCAGGCTCCATTGGACATTCAGCACGGCCCAGCTTGCCAATATTCGGACATGGCTGGGTGCATAATTAGAAAATATGCATTTCCATTTTAATCTATCTTTTGGAAGGCTAGCACCAGTGAAGTCATTATTAGGCAAAACTCCAAAGGTTACATTGTTGAATAAAAACTGCAATACTTCAAGTGCTCCAGACACTGGAATGACAAATGGATCCGTAATACTTGTCTGAGGGCTTAAAGAAATGTTTCCTTTCACTTACTAAAAATGACTGACCCCCACAGATGCAAGTGTTTAAGTGATCTTTGTATTCTGTTTATAAAATTTTGTTTGGCCTTTAACACATGATAAGATTGTATAATTTCATTTATAGACATTGTGTTTAATTATTGAAACCGTAATGCTGCAAATCCCATGGACGGCTTATCCAGTATTCTGTAGCACTGCTGGGCATACCCTGGACTTCGTAGGATCTGATCCCTCATTGGCTGGAATGTACTCTCTCAAATCATGATTTAAAGTGAATTCCCATGATGTTTAGCAAGTGCGGCTTCCTCTGTATCTCATCGGTTCTGAATTTAATTATACTGTAGGAAATTTTACTTGGTTCTTTTATATAATTTTTATTTTTAGAGTCATGACATGTACAAAACCCAGTCTTTACCGCACCATACCAGCTTTCTAAACTCGGAAGTAAATCTGGAACTCAGTTGAGATTCCCTTCTTCTGTGCAGCCCTTTGTGAGCCGAGGCAGGAAGACCGTGAGGTTTAAGTCAGTCTAGCCTACATAATAATATTCTGTCTCAAAACAAATTAGACTAAGATCCCAAACAAAATAACAATCCTAATCCATAATATCCTTCATTTTAAGACTAGTCATCCTGAATTTCAAAGTGTTTATCACTAGCTGAGAAACTAAAAAAAAAAAAATGGCAACATTCGACTGTGTTTGACTATGCATTGTGTAGAGAAGTTGTATTTTAGTATTTCTCAACCAAATGAAACTATGTGTGCAAGGATGTTTTGCAAGCTGTACCCACAGGCGTGTAGTCCTCACCCCTCATCACAGAAACTTCTCTTTGCAACAGAAGGAGGCCACTACAGAAAACCACAGCCAATCGAAACACAGAGCTGTGGAGCCCAGTCCCAATGGACACATCTACAAAACACTTCAGCACCCAAGACAGGCAGGTTTTGGAAGAGGGAACAGCAAGGTTGTAAGAGGTGGAGGTCAGGGAGTTTGCTGTGAGACTGTGTCTGTGTTAGAAGCTATGCCCATGCAGCTACACCAACACAACGGCATAAACACGAGCTGAACAAGAACAACGGTAGATGGACCAAAGTGGATGTAGGAAGACCACAGCGCCTCAACCCTCCACAAAGAGCAGCAGGCAGCTAAGGAATGCTGAGTGGGAGAAACAGTCCCCCCCAGGGAAGAACATATTGGTTCTCCAATACCAACTAGTCAGCTATGAAAACATAAATACAAGTAACATTAAACAGACTGGGCAGGTGCTATATAGTGAGATGTATGTATATATACATACGTGCATGCAACAACAGTTAAATAAAGGAGTACATGAATAATTTGAAAGGGAGTAAAGAGGGGTATATAGGGATTTGGAGGGGGAAAGATAAGGAGAAAATGATATTGTCTCCAAAATAAGAGAAATGTCAGTCATCACCATCACCATCATTACCACCACCATCACCATCACTTTCATATGAAAAGTCTCAAGGCAAATAGCAAGGAACAGAGAAAGCACTGGAATTATAGAATTGTGATGCTGTCTTTTGGTAGTATTCATTCATTCGTTCATTCATTCATTCATGCATGCATGCATTCAAAACCAAGTATGATTCTGAGTTGGGATGTCAGATAAGGGGGAGGACGCAGAAAGGCAGACTGGAAGGCTCACAGACAGCACCTACTGAGACTGCATGAGTGACCTGGTACGGAACTCAGTTCTCATGGATGGACCCTCTTGAGAGCAGTCAGTGACAGTGCTTGTGAGGCTTGTGTGACATGTTTGCACTGTCCATGCATTAGTGAGTGTGCTAGTGTATTAGTGAGTGTGCCCCTGCTTTAGGGAGTATGTCCCTGCATTAGTGAGTGTGCCCATGTATTAGTGAGTGTGCCTATGCATTAGTGAGTGTGCCCATGCATTAGTGAGTGTGCCTATACATTAGTGAGTGTGCCCGTGCATTAGTGAGTGTACTAGTGCATTAGTGAGTGTGCTCATACATTAGTGAGTGTGCCCATACATTAGTGAGTGTGTCCCTGCCTTAGTGGGTGTGTTCCTGCCTTAGTGAGTGTGCCCATGCATTAGTGAGTGTGCCCATGCATTAGTGAGTGTGCCCGTGCATTAGTGAGTGTGCCCCTGCATTAGGGAGCATGAGAATAGCCGAGATTACTGATAATGACACACCATTGGCATCCCATGGAGAACGCATTGCTTAGATTCTTGTCACTTATTTCACATGGGGCCAATGATTAACTCGCAGTCTCTTAGATAAGCACGGTTTCTCGCCCAGTCTCCGTGATGCTCCTCAAGACCATTCTGCTGAAGTGGGTCATGCAGCTATTTTTATTCCAGTTTAAACAGATGGCCCAAGAAGCGCAAGTGTGGAAGTGACTTGTTCAGTCCGCACAGCTGGTGGGGTGCAGGGACCCGATCACCCTGGCCCTGATCATGGGGCTCTGGCTCTGTTCACTTTGTGGGCAAAAGAAGAAAATATATAGCTTCAAAATAGGCATCAACTGCAGGATTTTGAGCCAAAAGAGAAGAACAAAACAAACACTCATAGCGATGTGAAATCAGTGTGGTCAGAGGCACTCATTAATGTCAAGGGTAACAACAGCCACAACACAAGGCACAAAACAACACTCTGCTGCCATTGGTCAAAAGCTTGTAATAAACCAGGCATTGCCCCAGGACAGTACCCAATCAGTGTATCAATGAAAATAGGAGTACACGTCAAGTTGATTGATGTGCATAGAGGGTGTGGCACAGGCAATGTACGGTAGCTGGTTGTTCTCAGCTGGGGCAACAATGCAAGAGCTCCCGGGTGTGCTAACTGTTTCACACATGTTTTTAATTTGCCAGCTGGAAAGAGCTTCGGGATGCCTTAAGTCACTGTGAGGCATGGAGGGTACACGGGAGCAGGGGAGTGGCTATTTTCATTAAGTCGGAGAGGGAGCAGCAGTGCTGAGCATGAGATGGGTCAGGATTCTAGAGGGATACCTGTGAGGACCCAGAGATGACTCCTGGCTTTCTAGCCTGGATGTCTATGCATCCCAACACTGTGGAGAACATATGATAGAAGAGAATCAGCTAGGCTGTGTGGCCTAGATACAGTGACCTGGGGACATCTCAGGGGCTTGTCTGGTGAGAAGTACAGGTGTAGAAGGGGTTGTTTGTGTGAGTCGGCCTGAAGACTTGGTATGGAGAGCAACACCACCTCTTGTTGTTTAGTGTCAAAATCTGAGCCAGTGAGACTAGTTGATGTCAAGACTGAGCAGTGGAGAGAGAAGCGGCCCTCATCTTTGAATTAGTCAAACAGTTGATCCGAGGACAGACACCTGCAGGCAGGAACAGGACAGAGGGTGGGATGGGTCTGGCCCCTGGTATCACACTGGGCAGGAGATGATCTTACACTGTCACTGGCAAGTACAGCTTCCTGTGCTCCTGGGCTGGGCCAGAGGCAGGTCTGGGGAGTGAGACACTCTGCACTGAGGAGAGGAGGCCATGGCAAGGAGTGGAGGAGGAGGAGGAGGAGGAGGAGGATGTGATGAGGAGTCTGGCAGCCCAGAGGACTGGAACACCAGAGAGGCAGGGACAGGGTGGTCACGGGCTCCCTAAGGACTGGTCCACAGTGGCCATTACAGCCCCGTGGGACTTGATTCTGTTGGTGGTAAGGAACCCCCACGTCCCATGGCAACTCTAACCAGCTGAGTTTGTGGCTTCCAATCTGTTCCTTGGCTTACCACTCGGAGGCTCCCTGGCAGCATTTCTTTTGGGAGAGAGTTCGGGTCGGTTCTGAGGTTACTGCTGCCTCTTCTCATGTATGACTCCAGCTCGCTTTCTTCAGGAGGTTACTGGCAAAAGGCTCCAGACACTGTCCTCTCCCCCTCACACGTGCTATCATGTGGACACAGGGACACAGGGAAGTCGAGGGACTGGTGGGTTCAAGGATTTGTCCAGAAGTGAGCATTTGGTCTTGTTAGTTAAGAACCAGGACTGTAAGTCAGGATCCAGCTGGAGCTACTGCATGTGTTCTGAACTAGTGCTTAGGTCTCAGCCAGACATCGAGTCAAGGAACTAGCTGGGTCTCTCTTTGGGGGGCTTTGTTGGTTTTGTTTTGTTGCTTGCTCTTCTAGTTTGGGTGTCTGATTCTTTACATTTATTTGATTGGGAATAAGTTGACTATGAGGATGGTACACTTTTGTGTCCCAGATTTTCTGTTACATAGATAGACAGTAAACAGTGAAGGGAGAGAAGACAGCGTCACAGAGCTGGGTGCTGCTAGGGAGGTGATCTGCCATTGCAGATCTCGGTTTCCGGATGCTACCGAGCGTGGGGTGGGAATGGAAGAAGGACGCAGCATCGACATGGCTGTGGCTCAGGCTGTCAGTGGGGGTGCCCTGGGGGTGATGATCTGGAAGGGCCACTGTGCTTCCTGATGATGACCCCAAGGACCAGGCAGGCTTCACTCAGGCAGGGAGGGCTGCAGACCGAGCTTCTGGCTCCGTCTTTAGGTCCATATCACAGTTGAACAGGTTTCAGTGTGTGGCTGTGTGTGCAAGATTGACAGAAACCAGAAACAGCTGCCACAACTGGACTGCTGTCAAAGCCCTAGCAAGGGCTCTCGCTGAATATCCCTGGAGCCCCCCCCCCCCACTGATTTATAAACCAACGCTGGCCCCTGGCAATCCCACGCGGGCTCTGTTTCCTGTTCCCTCTCTCAGAGGTTTGTACAAAAAGTTAGAGCCTATACAGATGTTTTCTGTAGAACCGGTTCAGCTCACAGACTCGTCTACGATTTCGACTCGAGGCTGAAAGTCCAGATGGTGTGGGGGTGACCTCAACTGTGGTGGTTTATATATGCGTAGCCCAGGGAGTGGCACTATTAGGAGGCGTGGCCTTGTTGGAGGAAGTGTGTCACTGTGGTGGTGGGCTTGGAGACCCTCCCCCTAGCCACAGGTGGGGGGAGGGGGAGCCGGTCTTCTCCCGTTTGACTTCAGAATAAGACGTACTCTCAGGTCCTTCTGCAGTGAAGCTAGCCCCGATTAAATGTTACTTATAGGATTTGGCTTGGTCACCATGTCTCTTTACAGCAGTGGAAACCCTAAGACAAGCACACTATAGCCAGACAGCATTTGTGAGGTACCTCACCAGATTTTTAAAAGACTGCCACATTAAGACAGATGAAACCACACATGGCTATCTATATAGTCTAAATATTATTTTTAATAAACTGGGTTAGTAAAGCAAACTTGTGGCCTCTAACTGAACTCAGGTCAAATCCTCACTTCTGGCATTTGGTGGAAATGGGAGGGAGGTCATTACAGGAAATCATGATTTTTCCCATTAATGTCATTATAAATCTTAGAGCTTAGACCTTACCAAAAGTTATTCCAGATAAATTAAAGGCCAAGGGTACTTTTAACAAAAACTGAGGGGTCTTTAGGTAACTGACAAACCTTTGCTTGAGAGAAGCCGAGCCGGGCCATCCATTCCTCAAAGTCGATTTGTAAGCCTGGCCGTTTCTCAAAATCGATTTGTAAGCCTGGTTCGGATGCCTGGGCCGCTCTGAGGACCTAGTCTGAGCTCTCCTGGTAACTCCACAGGATGACTGACCTTCAGTCTCACGGAGCATGGGGAAATGAAACTTCCACTCCCTGAAGCAGTTTTGAGCGTCAGGCTGTGTATCTCCCATAAACCTTGACCCTTCTGATGGAAAGAAAAGCGCCATTTTCTTGTGCTTTGTCTTGAGGACAATAAAGGTGGCCTTTGGGCAACTATAAATCGAGAGGTGTCACAGAGTCAGCATTGATGGGAACTTTCAAGTTGTAAATCACAGAGGATCTGGCTTTGATCTGGAACTTTCTGATATCCAGAGGGATAAACGCTGCCCAGTGTATCCCTAGGTATCTCCAGGCATGAAGTGAGTTCTCGGGCATGGGGGTTCAGGGTCCCTGCTGGGGACATGCTGTTACTCGCAAGCGCCCCCTGCAGGAGAGGCACTTTGCCTGCCACAGGTTCCTCACAGGGAATCAATACATGAGTTAAGTGTTGGGAGGAGGCTGGCATCTTGGTGCCCGAAGTCCTTACAGAGCTCTGGCCGGGAAGAGGAGGGCACCCAAATGTCGCCTGTGGGAGATTCGGCCCGGTCTGCCCTCTTTATGAGGCAGATTCACCTTGGATGCCATCTACCTACTTTGGTGATTGCCTCAGCTGGCACTGGATTAGAAGAACACTCTCGGGTCAGTAAAGGAAAGCGCTCACGATCAGCGGTCGATGAGAGCTGTGGGCTCAGTTGTGCTCTGTAAAGGGTTTTCAAATTAGGCTTGCTCCCAGGTCTGGGCAAGGGGCCAGTTCACCACCCAGCTGCCTCTGACGCTGGCACAGTGGTGGATGCGTTCCCATAATTAGAGGGCAAGACGATTTTAACAAAGAGACAGAATTTAATATTATCTTCTAGAGGCACTGCATCTAAGAAAACGAAGCTTAACGGAAGAGTGGGAGTATTTTATTTATAATTTCCCCACAAAACAACGTGAAAGGGAAATTCTTAAAAGCTAACAAGTGATTGATTCACTTATATCAATGATCGTTTTTCCGTCTGGTCACTTAACACTATTCTAATCAAAATGGAAGCAGGGTCCTGAGAGCTCACACTCTAAGTAGTCACATCTTACTTCTGTTTGCTTCCTTAGAGGGGGTGGGGAGGGCAAACCACATGACTTTATTCCTCCAGTCAAGCACTGGATTGAGAAAAATGACTGAATATGAGCAATGCGCCACAGACTGAAAGACTCTCCGATGGTTCCAGAGAGCGTTAGGCCGTGGGTGGGTCAGCCACACCCTCAGTGTGCAGGCCTAGAGAGAAGGCCTCCTGCACTCCCCAAAGCCATCAATGTCTTATCACGAAAGAATCTCGCTGTGCTCCACAGAAGGATTTTCAGATCCATGCCACCCAACTCCAAATGCTGTTTCTTTTACAGGCTACTTAACCTTTCTCAAACATTTATCATATGGGATTGGCATTTGAAAAGGGAGGTGAACTGAAAAGTGGGAAAAAAATGCATTTTTTTTAAACATAAAAGCAATCTGCTCAACTTCCCATGCTTAACATATTGACATATGTTTTGTTCCAGTATTACTCAAAATTAGCTTTGAGATAAAAGTTCATATTAATTATCCCATAATGTAGCCTAATCACTGCTGACATTTTGAGAGAGTTGATACAGCCAAGATTGAAACTAAAAAAGTGGGTGCAAAAATATGGCACATATTAATCCCCCAAACCTCCAGTCTCCTCCACCAGCTC